>NC_081342.1:41625345-41738972 GCF_029784015.1 Lycium ferocissimum | reverse complement strand
AGACCTTCAATGTTTAATCCTATAAGTGAAGAAAAACAAGACCATGTCTTATTAGTTGCATATGATGTAGCAAACAAATGTTGGGTTGTCTCCTCCATAGGACTTGAACAACACCAACACTTGGATGCTAAGTTGTAATGCATCCTTTTCAGAACATCATCCATTGGTATTTTAAATTTCCAAACTCTCTATATAAAAATGATATCTTGAAAGGCAGTCATTTAATCCAGATCTGTTTATATGCTTCCATAGGTTGCCCCCTCAATCTTATATATTCCCAAGCTGACTTCACTGTAATATCCCCTTTAGTGTCTAGAATCTACCATGGTTTATCCATTCCTCTTTATAAACTTGTAGGCTTGATATTGTTAACAATATGCTGCACAATATCTTGAGGTAGCAATTCATTCAATCTTCCAATATTCCATTGCCTTGTGTCACCATTTCTAAAACATTTTGAACCTCAACATCATACCCTTCTACTATATAGTACAGAGAACCCAAACTTGTCCAATTATAAAACCAGAACTGGCGATCTCCCATGCTCACTTGCCACCAAATTTGATGTTCTATAAGATCCCTTGCTTGCAATAAATTCTTCTAAACCTGAGATCCATATTTCCACTACACTATTACAGAATTTTCTTTCCTGCAGTATTTATTGATCATAAAAGAACTCCACAGTGATGGCTTAGTTCTCAAATTACACCATAGCTTACAAAATAAAGCCATAGATATATCATGCAAAGACCTGAATCCCATTCCCTCTTCTATCACTGGTAGACATAAATGATTCCATGAAGACCAATGTCTACTCTTTCATCCTATTGTATTACTCCAAAAAAATTAGGCAAACATCTTATGCATCTACCTAATCACCCCTATTAGAGGGTTCACTGTAGACAACAAGTGAATAGGCATAATCTGTAAAACATGCTTGATAAGAATAGCTCTACCTCCAAAAGAAAGAAGCTTCCCTTTCCAGCTTTGTAATCTATTCATAATCTTCATCAACATGTTTGTATAAAAGTCTTTCCTTTTCCTACTATGGTAAATAGGACAACCTAAGTAGGTGAAAGGAAAGTCTTTTCTACCAATCCCTGTTACAATCTCCACTGTAATACTAACATCTCCTGGCACATTTTTGTGCATATAGACTGCACTCTTGTCTTTATTGATTTTCTGCCCTGATGTCTTCTCATACTTTCTTAGGATTTCCATAATAAGCTGTAAAGAAAACACCTCTGCTGATGAGAATATGATCATGTCATTAGCACAAGCTAGATGATTTACCTTAGGACTCCATTTAGGTATGCCATATCCTTTAAATTGAGATGCAAAGCATTAAGATTCCTGGTCAAAAGCTCTGCTGCTAGGATGAACAAAGTAGGAGATAATGGATCCCCTTGTTTGACCCCTCTAGAAGACTAGAAAAATCCTTGTTGTTGCCCATTTATCAACATTGAATACCAATTGTTACTAATTAATCTAAAAACCATATCAATTAAGACTTCTGAGAAACCAAACTTCCTTAAAACCTTGGTTAGAAAAAGCCATGATACCCTGTCATATGCCTTTGCCATATCTAGCTTCAACACTACATTTGCAGATTTTGTCATAAGTCTGATGTCTGCTATGATTTCCTGAGTAAGTAGAACATTATCTACAATGCTCCTTCCCTTTATAAAGCCTGCCTGATTTAGAGAAATAATATCTACTAGACCTTCCACCATTCTCTCATGTATCATCCTTGAGAAAATTTTATTCCTAAAATTACTCAAACTAATTGGTCGCATGTCTGAGAAGGTATTAATTATATACTTCTTTGGCAATAAAACCAAATTAGTATGTGTAATAAATCTTGGTAAATCAGCCCCACATAAAAAAGCCTTAACCATATCAGTAACATCATTTTTGATAATATCCCAACACACTTGATAGAATATTCCAGTGAAACCATCTGGTCCTCCAACACTTTCACCATTTAAACTGAACACCACTCTTTTAACTTCTTCTTCAGTAGGCAGTTCCCAAATCATCTTATTGTTCTCCTCATTAATCATTTGTGGCACCTGATCCAATATTTCAAAGTCAACTGGATTCTCTTCTTTAGTAAATTGTTCTGAATCGAATCTTAATGCTTCTTGAATAATATCTTCCATTTCTTCTAACCAATTTCCATTCTGATCTCGAATTCTCCTCAACTGCAGCCTTTTCCTTCTTCCTTGTTGATGTGCCATGAAATTAGGGCAGATCTAATGGTTTTTAACTCTAAGTATTACTTATTTTCGAGCAAGTTTGCATTAGTTTGATGTGTTTTGTGTGTTGTGCAGGTATTTCGAAGTTAGAATGCTCGGCAAGCGAAAAACGAGGAAAACAAGTGATCTGTTCTGATATGCATTAAGGATGGACCATCAACATGCTCGGCGGTCCGTCGAGTTACCTCGTCGATCAAGTTCCTGCAAAGTGAAAAAGTCATCAAACCGTCGACTTGCACCCTCGACATGATCGATGGTCCATCAAAGTGCCTCGACGATGGAAGTCCTGCGAGTTGAAAATATGTCATCAGATCATCGACATGCTCGTCAAACACGTCGACGACCGTCGAAGAGCAATGACGGCCCGTCAAAGTGCAAGCCGAGCTAGAACAGGACTGGGATTGATTATTCTGATTTTAACTTGTATAAATACCTATTTAGGTTTTATTTTTTAGACATCTAGAGTTTTATACTTGTAGTAATTACTTTTGAGTTGTTATTACTTTTGAAGATTTTCCAGACAAATACATTCATTACTTTCAAGTTTTATTCGTAAGTTCAATACAAAATTCAATTATGCAATCTTCAATCTTTTATTATTTTCTTGTTGCCATGAGTAGCTAAACACCTTTACTAAGGTTATGAACCCAAGGATGGGTGTTTTGTGATTGAGGATCGTGAATGATATACGCATAATGGATTGTTAGTGTTTATTTGTTCTTCATTTTCATCATATAGTTTGTGGTTGCAAACATTAGCTAACGCCTTAATCTTTGGTTGATTTGGGAAAATAACTAGGGTTAGGTAAGAAAAAATCATAAGAACTCAGTAATAAATTCACTTAGGAATAAGAGGAATTTACTTGGCATAATTAACCGTTCTTCTTGCATACTTTCTTATCTTTGAAAAAAGCATAGAAAGAAATAATCTTTTCTTATTGGGAAATAGTTTAGATTCACATAGAGGTTAAGCGCATCCATACAGATGATCCATTAGAAGTATATCAAGATCGATAACCATGATCATACACTTTATCTGACGGGGACACAACCTTGGTTCTTTTTACCCATATATTTATAACTTTAGATTTCTAGTCACTTTAAATTAGCCCACAAACCAAAACAACTATAGAACCTTTTTTCTGGAATATACCAGGACCACAAGATTAGTATAATACTTATTTAGTAAACTTTTCGCACCACATTCTCTGTGGGATTCGATCCCAACCTCATTAGGTTACTATATTTGACATCATCCGTTTTACGCTATTAAAAGTGTAAATTAGAGCATATGAAATTTTGGCTCCGTTGCCGGGGAATACGGTTTTGAAATTACTAAATAGTGTTTACTCTTCTTAAAGTCTTTATCATATTCCAACACACCTTGTTTGCTACTTTGTAAACCAGGTGATCATGGCCAAAAATGAACTTCCAGTCGAGAATGTTTTTGCTGATGAATCAGAAGTAGATGAAGACTTTGCATCTGCAATCATTCACCCGAGGGTGACTGCTACTACTATCAAGTTTGATAATTCCCGCTATCATATGCTCAAATAGGAGGGATACTTTCGGAATGCAGTCGATGATGACCCTCACCAACACATAACAAACTTTCTGGATGTGTGCTCTCAGCATATCCAGCGGGGTGTGACTCAAGAAGTGGTTCGGCTGAAACTCTTCAAATATTCGTTAGCCGGAGAAGCGAGAAAATGGTTCACAAAGATGCCCCGAAACTCTATTGCTACATGGGAAGAGATGGTCAAAGTGTTTCTCAGGAAGTGGTATCCCCCGAGTAAAAGAGCTAAAATTCGTGATCAGATTTACAAGTTCAAGCAACGTAATGGGGAACAACCTTTTGAAGCATGGGAGAGGTACAAAGAATATTTGGATAGAAGTCCAAACCATGGTTTTCCAGATCAGATTTTGAAGGAGAAGTTCTACAGAGGTTTGGATCCTATGATCCAAGCGATAGCCAATAATGCTGCTAGCGGGTGTTTCATGAATAAGTCCTATGCTAATATTACTGATCTACTTGATCGATTGACTACACACAGTCAGGAATGGCATTCAAGTAATTCTTATGGGCTATCACTTGGAACACCGTTGATTCAAAATATTGTGAAAGATAGCCAGGAAACGCAGCAGACGTTGGCACAATTGGCCACTAGTCTCTCTTTACTGACAAAAAGGCTTGATGAGAGGGAATCGAAGAAGGTGAACGTGTGTGAAGATATCTCAAGCATGCCACCTGGAATGTACCAATGCCAAGAAGGTCCATATCAAGAGGGACTCCCTTAGCCAGTTGAGAATGTTCAATATGCAGATTATGTAGTGAAAGGGGATGTTTCTGGGCCAAATGAGAGATACTGGAGACCTCAACAAGGGCATGGTGCATATAACCAAGGGAACTACAAGAACAACCAAGAGAGCTAAAATAACAACTATGGTGGACCGAACCAAGGTAGATACAACAACAACAACGATAACTTCGGGAACAGAAGTTCCAACCCTTATATTCCACCAAAAGGGCAGTTTAATGATCAAGGTAGTTTGAGGTTGGAGTCAATGCTTAAAAAAGTGTTGGCAAGTTAGACAAACAATGAAAAGACATTATCTAGGCTATCAGAGAAGTGATTTCTCATTCAGCAGCTATTTAGAATCTTGAACAGCAGATGCGTGATCTTTCTAGAGAACAGCATCCTGCTAGAAAAGGGGAGCTTCCTAGTGATACTGTTCCAAACCTGAAGAATGGTGGGGGCATGGAATGTACTTTTGCTATTAGAATGAGGAGTGGTAAAATACTTCAAGGTGCTGACAAGAAGGGTGTTGATCTAAACCCAATTATTGAGGAAGAAGAGGTGCATTCTGATGTGCCTATCATTGATGAAGAAGTCCATAGTGAAGAAAAAGTTGCTGATATTCCAGAAGTTGCAGCTGATACAAGGAAACACACGATAAAAGAGGCTCTTTTACCTTTGACCCAGATGTACTAAGCAAAGCCTCCCTTTCCTCAGAGGTTGGCAAAGAAGAATGATGATGCTAAGTGTCAGAAGTTCTATGATCAGTTGAAGCAGTTAACAGTGAATTTTCCATTCTTAGATGCTGTCAAAGAGATGCCCGGATTTGCTAAGTTTGTGAAAGACCTGTTTACGAAGAAAAGGTCTGTTCAACATAAGATAACTCATCATGTGAGTTCGATTATTACTTCCACCACGATTCAGAAAAAGAGAGGTCCAGGGGCGTTTACCATTCCGTGCAATATTGGGCTTCATGCATTCGCCCGTGCTCTGTGTGATAATGGGGCAAGTATCAACGTGATGCCCCTTGCTATTTTCAAACAATCCGGATTGGGGACGGCTAGACCGATTTCTATGCGATTATAGATGGCGGACAGATCTATCAAGAAACCAGTTGGGGTTATAGATGTATTGGTGCAAGTGGGTAAGTTCATGTTGCCTGCTGATTTCGTTATTCTGGATTATGCGGTGGATAGAGATATTCCCATCATCTTGGGAAGACCGTTCCTTGCTACGGGCAGAGCTTATGGACTCTAAAAAGAATGAGATTAAGTTCTGAGTGAATAATGAAGAAGTGACTTTCCAAGCAAGCAAGGGGATGAAGTTACCAAGTGCTTTTGAGAGTATCTCGGTTATTGATTCGTTTGATGGTATTGATGATGCTGTCGAACATAAAATGGAAGAAGAAAGTCTGAGAGAAGCTCTTGCTGTGGTTCTGATGAACTTTGATGCTGATGATATGGAGGGCTATGTGGAAACTATAAATGCGCTTGAGGGTCTGGGTTCTTACACTTACCACCCAAGAAAGCTCGATCTTGACTTTGCAAATAGAACTACTCCACCAGCTAAGCCTTCTATTGTTAAGCCACCAAAGCTCGATCTTAAGCAGCTCCCATCACACTTGAGGTATGAGTTCCTTGGTCCGAACCAGACATTGCCAGTGATCGTTTCAGCATTACTGACTGAGGAACAGATTGAGCGTCTAGTGGAGATTTAGCGCAAGTACAGACTTGCCATTGGTTGGACCATAGCAGACATTCGGGGTATTCCTTCTAGTATTTGTGAGCATAAAATTCAGCTAGAAGATGATAGTAAGTCGAGGGTTGAACATCAGCGAAGATTGAATCAGAACATGCAAGATATCGTAAAAAAGGAGATCATAAAATGGTTAGACGTTGGGGTAGTGTATCCTATTGCAGAGAGCAAGTGGGTGAGTCCTGTTCAATGTGTTCCCAAGAAAGGATGTATCACCGTGGTACCTAATGCAAAGAATGAGCTGATTCCCACTCGTACGATTCTTTGGATGGCGTGTTTGCATGGACTATAGGAAGTGAATCGCCACTTGTAAAGACCATTTTCCCATGCCGTTCATTGATCAGATGCTGGATAGGCTGGCTGGGAGGTCTTACTATTGCTTCCTAGATGGTTACTCGGGCTATAATCAGATCAACATTGCCTTAGAAGATCAAGAGAAGACGACTTTTACTTGTCCCTATGGGACGTTTGCGTTCAGCCGAATGCCCTTTGGGTTGTGTAATGCACCAGCCACTTTTCAGAGGTGCATGATGTCGATCTTTTCTGACATGGTAGAGGACTTCTTGGAGGTGTTTATGGATGATTTCTCTGTTGTGGGTGATTCGTTTGATGATTGTCTTGGCCATCTGGGTCAAGTGCTGAAAAGATGTGAAGAGACAAATCTTGCGGTAAATTGGGAGAAGTGCCACTTTATAATGAAGGAAGGGATCATCCTCGGTCACAAAATCTCTGAAAAAGGAATTGAGGTCGATCAAGCGAAGATAAATGTGATTGTAAAACTTCCTCCACCCATCTCAGTCAAAGGTGTCCGAAGTTTCTTGGGATATGCTGGGTTCTACAGGTGCTTCATCAAAGATTTGTTCAAGATTGGTAACCTGATGTACAAGCTTCTTGAAAAGAGGCTAAGTTTGTGTTTGATGACTAGTGCCGAAAAGCGTTTGATGAATTAAACAAGCGCCTCACTACTGCTCTTGTTATTGTTACTACTGATTGGTCTTTGCCTTTTGAGTTGATGTGTGATGCTAGTGGTTTCGCGATAGGTGCCGTGCTTGGTTAGAGGCACAATAAAATTATGCACCCGATCTACTATGCTAGGAGGACACTGAAAGCAGTGCAGATGAACTACACGGTCACTGAGCAAGAGCTGCTTGCTTTAGTGTATGCTTTTGAGAAGTTTTGGTCCTATTTGTTGGGATCCAAGGTTGTGGTGTATACTGACCATGCTATATTAAGGTATCTGATGGCAAAGAAGGAAGCTAAGCCGCGACTGATTCGTTGGGTCCTTTTGTTACAAGAGTTTGATTTTTAGGTAAAAGATCGAAAGAAGTCCGAAAATTATGTTGCTGATCATCTCTCGAGGCTTGAAGAGACTGGGGTGCCAGTAAAAGAACTTGATATTAAAGATGCATTTCTAGATGAGCAAGTTTTGACGGTATCTATGCAAGTGGCACCTTGGCATGCGAATTTTGCTAACTACTTGGTGACTGGTATCATCATTCCTGACGAGGTCAAATCTTATCAGAAAAAGAAGTTTTTGCGGGATGTTCATTAGTAATATTGGGATGAACCATACCTATTCAGAACTTGCGCTGATAACATTATTCGGCATTGCGTTCCAGAGAGTGAGGTATTAGAGATTCTAAAGGCTTGCCACGACTCTCCAGTCAGGGGACATCATAGTGGTACGAGAACTGCTGCAAAGGTTCTCGAATGTGGTTATTATTAGCCTACTCTCTTTCATGATGCTAATTTGATGGTGCATTCTTGTGATCAGTGCCAACGCCAGGGGAATATTTGTAGGAGACAATAGATGTCTATGAATTTTGTAATGGAAGTTGAGGTGTTTGATGTTTGGGGGATAGATTTTATGGGACCCTTTGTAAGCTCTGGAGGCATGAAGTACATCTTAGTGGCTGTTGACTATGTTTCTAAATGGGTAGAAGCAGTGGCTTTACCTAATAACGAAGCCAAGAGTGTCATGGGGTTCTTGAAAAAGAACATATTTACTCATTTTGGTACCCCAAGGGCGATAATCAGTGATGGTGGTTCTCACTTTTGCAATAGAGCCTTTGTGGGATTGATGGAGAAGTATGGAGTCAAGCATAGGGTTGCAAACCCTTATCATCCTCAGACAAGTGGGCAAGTTGAAATCCCTAATCAGGAGATAAAGAGTATTTTAGCAAAAACGGTGAATGCGAATAGAACTGATTGGGTCCGCAAGCTCGATGATGCTCTATGGGCTTACCGGACTGCCTTCAAGACTTCGATTGGGACTTCACCTTTCACACTAGTTTTTGGTAAAACATGTCACCTGCCAGTTGAACTCGAACATAAAGCCATGTGGGCCTTGAAGAAATTGAACATGAATTGGGAAGAAGTGACCAAACTCAGGTTGTTTCAGCTCAACGAGATGGATGAGTTCCGCTATCAGGCCTATGAAAGTGCAACGTTATACAAAGAGAGGATGAAGCAGTATCATGACAAGAAAATCCTGAAGCGGGAATTATACAAGGGTGACCTGTCCTGCTATTTAATTCTAGATTGAAGCTGCTACCGGGCAAATTGAAATCACGGTGGTCAGGTCCCTTTGAAGTGCTAAGTGTCTCACCCTATGGAGATATTGAATTGAAGTCCGAAGATGGAACTCGGACATTTAAGGTGAACGGGCAGAGGGTGAAGCACTACCATGGTATGATTTCGGGGGATAGAATTATTGACCGATATCAGTTGAAGCACCTGGGAACGAATGATGACTCGGCAAGTCCTGACAAAGAGTAAATTGGTAACACCATCGTGCTACGATGTTAAATCAAGCGCTTCTTGGGAGGTAACCCAAGTTTAAAATTCTGTACTTTTTTTCTGTAGGTTTTAGTTTTTTTTAATTGTTTAATGGGTGTTGAGTGCGCAGGAACTGAAACTCGAAAAACCAGCAAAGTAACACCAGAGCACAAAGACGGGCCGTCGACATGTTCACATACCGTCAATGTACAATGACGGTATGCAGAGTTGGAATTCTGAGAGTCCGCGACTACTACTCTACAGGTAAGCAAGTCGACGGACCATCGACGACACCGTCGATGTGCAAAGATGGTCCGTCCTTTTACCCGTCAACTGGGGAGTATTTTTTTGTCGTAAATACGCTTTGACGAGTGTCGACAACTCGCCCAAAAATTCAAAAAAAAAAAAAAAAAATTTAGCTGAACAGTCGCGATTTTAAAAGAAAGTAACGGGCAGAGGTTTTATATTTTCCCATACTCCGTATATCACTCTCCCTCAACCTCTCCTCTTCTCCATAACTCCCCATAATTTCCTCCGTAAAACACCACCCATTACAATCCCTAACCCCTAATCAAAATCCCCATTAAAATCTGAAACCCTCTACCCTAGCTTCACAAAAATTTCCTAAGTTTTCTTCAATTTTTAGTCAACTTTTCTTCAAGTTTCTCTCTAAATCAGGTATGTTGCATGATTTTCGGCCTTCTCTTGGTTTTAGTTTAGTTATTTGTTCAAAAATTGTTAAAAAGTATGCCTATAGTTCCTAAATTCATTGCAAAGTTGGATTATGGGACCTAGGCTGTCTTTGTTTATAATGAAATAAGTTGGGGGTGTTTTAACTAGGATAAATATGTGATATCTGTGATGTTGTGTCACACTCAAATCCTAATAGGGCATGATGGGCACCGGACCCTTACTTAGAGCCGAGCGAACCCGCTGGTTCTCGTTATACTCATAGTCTCACTGGACTCTTAAATCATGAGATGAAATGCATGATGAAAGCTTTTCAAAAACATTCTTTCTGTCCTTCTCAAATCAAGTAAAATCTGTAATCATATGAACTCTGTAAAGTAATGCATAATGATACATCGGCTTACATAGCTGCTTACAAGGCTGACGTACTGTATACATGACTCTGTCTGCAAAAGTCTCTAACGTAAGATATGACATCAAAACCTAAGTTGGGACAGGACCCTAACATACCCATAATGTATATGACTCAGCTCATACGGGAATACTCCGACGCGGCATCACTCCGAACCGAATGGAGTTTACCAATCCAGCTGATAGCCTGGAACATCCTACAGTCAAACTCCTGGATAACTTTCCTGCAAAGCAATATGGGGCTGTGTGGCATGCAACACAGCGCCCCCAGGCAAAGGGACGTCAGTACGAATAATGTACTGAGTATGTAAAGCATGATCAATAACATAATGAAAGCATAAGAAATAGCATAAGATGGATGAGTTATGAAATGAAAGAGCTAGGTATACCTCTAGCGACGTTTGTTAAATTTACTTATCCTCTTTCTAATGGGAAACTTCCATTTCATACATTTGTACATATAGTACTATTATACTCGACCATGAAGGTTCGGTGTCTTACGTACCCGGTCATAATAAAGCTTGGTGTTATACGTACCTGGCCCTACCAAGGCTCAGTGTTATCCGTACCCCTGCAGTGGTGTGCGCGCGTTAGATATCGTACCCGGCCATATAAGCTCGGTGTTATGTAATAGCCATACATACTCATATATATATATACACACATAGGTGTGCTTAAGTCATGTCAACATCATCATCATCCTTGCCGTTATTACTATTATCATTATCGTTATTATCATCATCACTTTGAAGAACTTTCACCGGAGGTATTTCAAAATATTGAAAGTCATGAACATTCTAACATTTCTAGGAACAGAACGTTTCGAATATATTAGATGGCATCCCTAGAATTCACCTTGTCATCATAATCGTTATCATTATCATCACAAGAAACATTCTCAACAGTATCAAGAGAATCTCAAGGGTCATGAGCTTACAGCATTTATAGGAATAGGAGTAGCATGAATATCTCGTATAGACGCAAAACAAGGAAAACATGCCTTTATAAAGAAGGGTTAGCCTTACAGACCTCTTTGTCTTCTTAACTCTATCGACTAAATGGTTCCCTTCGAAGCCGACGATTCTACATTCAAGAGAATTCGTGCTAAGATTAGATACTCGATAATATACTCAAGCTTAAGCTAAAGCTAATAAAAATTGGGCAACATTTCCTTTGTTTCTACAACTTCCTCCATATGATATAACAACTCCCAAACATCAATAACAACATTCATTATATCATAATCAATAACTTCGTCAAGTTCGACATTATCCAATTCCCTACCAAAATGATTCTTGTATCATTTACAAAGAAGACTCCACTCATAACATCTCAAGAATCATGATTCATGTCAAACTACTATTCAAGAATATAACTATTTTCATATTTGTAACCCATTTTCTACTTTCTTCCATCATACAAGTCTTTCAACCATTCAATACTCTTAATAGCATGAAATGAACTTAAAACTCACCTTTGATTATGTAGGAATGGGCTTTGGATGAAAATACTTCACTTGGAGAAAACCCTAGCTTTAACTCCAAAGAGATTCTTGACTTCTAGCAACCCTAATGAGCACCCAATTTTTGGTGCTCATTAGGGTTGCTAGAAGTCAAGAATCTCTTTGGAGTTGAAGCGAGGGTTTGTACTTGTTGAATGAAATCCATGCTTAAATTTGCAAAATTGTGAAATTGTTGGTTGGGGGAGGGGAATTTGGCATGATTGCTGTTAGTAGGACTCATGGGGACGCGAATATCGTACCCCTATTGAGTCGGTGGGCATTTTGATCAACTTGTTGATTCATTATGCCCGCTAATGGTGCATAAAAAAAGGAATTTTGTTAAGCATGCAATTTGAGGAGTGAAGTCTGATTAACTCCAGCGGGTTGGAGGGTATTTCGATAAAAAAATCTAGGTTTGATATTATTATACCCACCAAACAAAATCCGAATAATTACCAAAAGTCAAAAAGGTCAAAGATAGGGTGAAGACTGAGTAACCCGAAGCCCTACAACCCTTAATGTGCAAAATTATTAAATTTTGGTTTTCTGATTGATTGGGGTTAAAAACGCGAAACCGAAAAAAAGTTTGTAAACGGTTAAGTCTTGTTGCCAGGACCATAAACGTGTTGATGGCACCGTCGACAGGTCGACGAACCGTCTTTGTACAAAGACGGTCCCGTCGAGCTGTTCGACGGTCCGTCGACAGGTTCGAAGGTCCGTCGAAGCGCACCGATGGTTTGCAGACTTCAAACATCAGAGAACTGAGTTTTATTTTTCTGAAAATCACTGTGTTTACTTTCACTCATACAGATTGACTAGATTTTAGTTTTTGATAATTACAGGTATGGCGCCACCCTAGTTAACAACTACCCGAGGGGGTGGCTCGAGGCAAAATGAGAGAACAACGGGTCGAAGGAGGCCCAGTGGCCAGCCCACACTTAGAGACGAAGCCTAGGATGATGAGCCCGAGAGGAAGAATAGGGCATCGTTCCCCTCGGGAATAGGCGGGTCATGTGTACCCGGCTCCTACACCGCCCGAGCTTCCTCCCGACGACAAGGAGGGATCATCTACATCTGGGTCCGGTGATGGATCCGAGGAGGAGGGTTCGGAGACTGCCTCTGAAGAGGCCTCACGTGCTTCGCAGCCACAGTCTCACGAGGATGCTGCTCAGTCCTCCCAGGCACCTTCTAGATCCCAGACCCATTAGAGCTCACAGCCTGGTGATGATGATACGGCTAGGGCTCGGGAAATCAGAAGTAAGAGGCTTGAGGATTGTTTCTTGTTGAGGGTGCCAGGCAGCTGTATAAGTATGGCATTGAATTAAAAGGTGAAGCCACCAGCATGAGAACCGCACCATAAATGAAGCGAGGCGGATCAATTTTAAGGGGCTCGAGATCTTACCCAGGGCCAGAGAGCTCATTTGCCATTATCACCTAGAGTTTATGCAGGAGATGCCTAGGGATTATTGCTCAATTTTGGTCCGTGAGATATATGCCGCATATAGGGCCTTGATCAAGAAAGTTAGAAAGAGGCACCAGAAACTGCGAGAGTTAGAGCCGCTCAGAGAGGTTGAGATCAGAGGAGTGAGTGTTGATATATCTGCCCAGGCCATCAACAGAGTATATTTCGGCGATAGTTACACCGCCTCGAGGCAGACAATTGAGTTAGAAGACAAGTTGCTACGACGCAAGGAACAGTCTGTCAAGGTCTGGGTAGCTACAGTGGTAGGTCACCCGACCAAGAAGGCCGAGTGTACTAACTTGGCGAATCGGATAGTGAAGAGATAGTTGACCTTGGAGGGAAAGTTTTGGTGGAGCGTGGTGCATTTGCGGCTTCTCCCCACTCAGGCCGATAATGCACTTACAGCTGACAGGCAGGTTGTTGTTGCCGCATTGATGTCTAGATATCCGATTAATTTTGGAGCTTTGGCGAGTACTGAGATTCAGTTGAGGGCTTCCCAGCCCAACACTTCACTGATATATCCATGCCTGATTACAGAGCTTGTTCGGAGGTCACAGGTGCATTTTATCCATGATATCGACCACCAGATTACAGCTTTGTCGGTTTATTCTGTAGAGAAGAGCAAGAACGAGGCCGTCGATGATGGCCAAGGGGAAGCGGATGGATTCCCAGTGGCACTTGGAGGGGTACCCCTACCTTAGGAGCTGATTCATCTAAGGTCCGTGGGTGACTCTACACAGGAGTTACCCGCCACCATCGCCCCTATGAGTCGAGACCCCGGCATCGCGTATTCGAGATCTAGCTGCGACACTGGTGATGCTTCCGTTGAGACTCAGACTGCTGTTCCTGAGCCACAGACTTCGGCTCCACAGCCTCCGAGGCCAGCCCCACAGCCAGCGGGCCCAGCTGCACAGCCCCAGGGTACAGCCAGAGTTGACCCCTATGCCTTCTCGATGGACAACTTTAGGAAATTTACAAAACAGGCGGCTACAGCGGACCAGCAGTCGAAGATCATAGTGGCCCAGCTCGATGATTATGTGAGAATGAGAGTAGACGAGGTAGTAGAGCCTGTGAGGTCGACACTGTCAGCTCGGCTAGACGGGTTTGAGATTAGATTGACAGCATTGGATATAGCCTGCCCGACCACTTCCACTGATGCTTTGAGGGCAGAGTTGGAGCAACTTAAGGCTGACGTTTTATTGTTGAAGGCTTGTGATCTAAGCCTAGTACGACCACCATCTGTTGTGGCAGAGATTGAGGAGGAGCTTTCAGTGGTGCAGTTAGTTGCGCCTACCACGACAGGTGGTTGGGGAAAGAGAAAGAGATTGGCTCTTAATGAGGAAGAGGTGGCAGAGGAGGTAAGAGAGAGTACTCAGCCGAGAGGTTCGAGTCTAGAGGAGTAGCACATGACAGCGTCCATTCAGAGATCTCTTGTGGAGAATTTCCCTTTTGGGACCACAGCAGCCACTTCGAGCACTGCTCCAGTTGGCGTGCCATTGCCACTGCCCCTTTCTATTCTAGTGCCAGCAGCTACTGGTACTACTACAGATGCTGCTATTGATGTAGCCATTGATACTACTCCTGCTGCGGTTGCACCACTTGATGCCTCGTAGACTGATGACTCGCGAGAGGAGCAGCGCGCCTAGTACGCCACAGGTATTCCTACTCTTTTGTTTTACTTTTACTGCATTGGGCACATTGCAGACTTTTTCAGTTGGGGGTGGGAGTATTTGATTTGTATATATGTGTTTAGGACCCCCTCGGCTTTTCTTTGCCATGGTTCTTTTCCTGAGGGGTTCACCTTTTGTTGAACCTGGAATGTTTAGGGCGTGTTTAGATAAAATAGAGTAATTTTGACTTATGTGGTGGTGATTTCATTAACTTAGGGCTGTCTTGTTTGTTTAGATTTGAGAAAAAAACAAATTAGCCTGTCCGAAATTTTTGAAAACTTGGACTTGCTTGTGTGACATTTAGATTATTGAGTTACCTTGTGTGCAAAATTATAGCGGGGAGACTAGTGTGTTGACAATTCTGATGCCATGTGTTGTGAGGTTTTATAGATATATTCTCTAGTTGTGTATGTAATCTAGAACTTGCCTGGTTAGTCGTGCCTGCATTCTGAAGATAAGTGAAGCTGTGAAATGATCTTAGGCCTTGTTTGTGTTAGGAACCCCTGTTTAGCCTAAATATAAGCGTACCCATAGATTAATATCCCTTGTTAGCCATTTTGAGCCTTAAAACCTATTCTTTGACTAGCCGTAATAAGCCGATACCCGTTCTGAATATCCATCTCTTTGCACCCGGTCCCTCTTTGGCACTAAAATAATAAGATTGAGGCTAAAAGCCTAAGTTGGGGGTGATAGGTGGAATAAGGGGAACATGAGGTGTAAGCCTAAAGTAGGGTAGAAGTGAATTGCCTAGTTAAAAGATATCGGTGTGGTAAGTGTAGAGAAAAAAAAAAGGAAAAAAAATAAAAAACAAAAAGAAAAAAAATATAGAAGTAGAATAGCAATAAAACCACATCCGAGGCAATAAAGCAAAAAAAGGGAAGAAAACAAAAGGCAAAAAGGGTAAAAGAAAAGAATAAGGTGTAGTGTTCAAGGAGGGTGAGTCACAATTAGGCAATAAAGCAAAAAAAGGGAAGAAAACAAAAGGCAAAAAGGGTAAAAGAAAAGAATAAGGTGTAGTGTTCAAGGAGGGTGAGTCACAGTTATCCAAATATACATCCTACCCGTCCCCGAGCCTACATTACAACCCTGAAAAAGTCCTAGTGTGATCACAGCCGAACTGTCCAAAGTCGAGGGTACTACAAATAAGGGCAAGTCTATGGTATTTGCATGCTGAGCTAGAGAATTTATTTGTGAGTGTGAGTGTTTCTCTTCTCCTCTGTCTTCTGTCCCATTATGTGTGTACATATATGTTGGGACATTCTTTGGTCTTTGTGAGGGCATGAGATTTTGTTAGGTGACTAGTTTCCCGTAAGTCTTGATTCGTGTGCGTTATGGTTTCTGTGATAACTAGATGTCATAAATTGAAGCCTTATTGTTAGTTGCAACGAGTCCTTGATTGGTTTTGTCTTTATTGTGGGTGGGGGGGGGGGGAGGGAGTCATTGTGATACATATGATAAGCCGAAAGTTAATGACCACAACCACTGTACACAGTTTTACTTTGTAATATCGAGACATTTGTAGATTGAGTCTGTTAGTTGACTTGCTTGAGGACAAGCAAAGATTTTAAGTTGGGGTTGTTGATGTGCCATGAAATTAGGGCACACCTAATGCTTTTTAACTCTAAGGTTTGCTTGTTTTCGAGCTAGTTTATGTTAGTTTGATGTAGGGCCTGATTACCCAAACATCTATCTAATCTCTTAAAAATACAGTCCTCTCCACTCTGTCCATTCCACCAAATGAATTTACTTCCCTGAAAGCCTAAATCTAAAACTGAATAGTTTTAAATACAGCCTCTAAAATCCTGCACCTCATTCATAGAGACTGGTAAGCCTCCATATTTCTCCTCCTCAGAAATAATGACATTAAAATTCCCACCTATTAACCAAGGTATCTGATTTGTGACAGCCAAGTCTTCTAAAGCATCCCACAATTCTACCCTTTCATTTTGTGTACATTTTGCATACACCACAGAAATCAGCATCTCCTCCATGCTTCGTTGTAACTTTAACTTAAGAGATAAATTCTAAGGATGATCCACACCATTTACAATCTCAAACATATCATTTACAAAAATCCAAATCTTGGTAGAGGTGTTAACAAAAGCATGCTGTAAACCAATTCTCCTTCTATAATTCTCTATCTTGTCTCCATCTTGGAAAGGTTCCAGTATCCTAATAAAACCAAAATGATATTTTTGATGCATATTAATCAACCTTGGAAAAGCCTCCATAGTGTTAACAAATCTAATATTCCTTATGATGGCATTCATCATGGATTACTAGATTTGTTATAGGTTCTTCTTGTTTGAACTCCACCACCTGGTGGAGCACTAGCATCTCTGTTATTCCTCTTTTTGCCTCTTCTTAAGCCTCTTTCAACTTGCTTAGGTGATAAGTCACCTGCCCTAGCAACATACCGTATTACCTGATTTAAAGAAAGAACATCCAAATGCTTTGCTCCTGTTTTGAGAATTTTTATATCAAGATTGTTAACCTCCATCTGCATAATTTGCCCAGTATCATTCAGTCGAATTTTTTTTGCTGCATCTGGGCTATTTCTTTTAACTTTGGCCTTCCCTTTTTCCTGCTTGTTGTTCCCCTGTTTGTGATTTTTCCTGTATATTCTCCTTTTATATTGACCTTGTTTGTTTCATCTGTGATGTTTCTGTGTGCCCTTTCTCATTACTGACATTAATCCCTTGTTTCTGTACGTTATGGCAACTTTCATGCACATGTCATAGAATTTGTGTTTCCTCATTGTTATCCCCTTCATCTCTTTGACTTTGTGACACTGCATCCTTGTAAAGTTCAATTGCATCTTCATCCTCTTCTTTCTCATCTGCCACTAGTGGTTGTGTTTTATTCCCTTGTCTTGCACTTGCACTACCCCTATCTAGGCTCAATTCTATGCCATCATTAAATTTAACAGGGCTGTTATGCTTCCTCATACTTTTTGAATTCCTTTCTGACCTGCTCTTAGCTGGGATCCTCTTGTTGTATTGCCGGATAAGAGATTATCCCTATCTAGTTTGCCCTTTTCTTGCTGTTTGCTATTGTTTTTCCCTATATCATTATTGTTAACATCTTCTACATTTGTACCTTTTAGACTAGCATTATCATTTATGTTTTGCTGCATAATATGCTAGGACTGTTCATCAGTAGCATCTACTTCAATAATGTCATCTGTTTTTACATCTTGATCACCTTCCTCCTGTAATATGCCAAAAGCATTATGAGTCTTAACTTCATTCTTTTCTTCTGCATTGTCCTCTTGTACTTCACCCAGAATTATGCCACTTTTGTCCTTTATATACTTATTCCTTCTTCTTTACATCCATTCCTGTTTTGCATGAGTATTTCTCCCATATTCTCTATTCTGACCAGTTTTCTTTGATTATTTTCTTTACCATTCCCCAATACTGATGCCCTCTCAGTGTTCTCCTTCTTTAATTCTTTCCTATACTGTTGTTCCAATTCAAGATGTAATGCCCTACACTCATTCTCAGCATGACCTTGTAATTTGTAATGCTTGCAATATTTTAGCACAAAGTCATAATTGATTGTTACCCATTTAGATTGAATTTTGCCAGTTTCTTCATCCTCTTCTGCAATATGAATTATTTTTGGATGTTCTGCTAATAAATCCATTTCCACTTTGACTTTTGCACAGCTTGGTCTGGTCCTGTTTGTTGTAGCTAGATCAACCACAAGTGGCTTACCAACAGCTGAAGCCAAGGAGAAAAATGCCTCTGTTTCTTGCATTCGGATAATTCGAGAAAGTCGTGGAAAGCTAAGGACAAGATCATCTTCAAGAATTATTTTAATGTACGAGTTGTTAGGAATATTATTTATGAACCTTGGTGGCATGGAAATATTGAGAAAGGCCAAGGGTAAAAAGAGAAATTTGCAAAATGGCCAACGGAAATAATGTGGAAGGTTAGGGGCAAAATGGTAATTTTGAGAAAAGACGAGGGGCAAAATGGGAATTTTACCTAAGGTTCATGAAAATTCCAAAGAGGCCATATTGGCCATGTGACAAAAAAGGGAAAAAGAAAAGAATGAAAATGATGACAAATTAAGTCATCTTTTAATTTCAAAAAAAAAAAAAGGAAAGAAAAATCTAGAGAAATTGAGAGAAAAGGCATGTGCTTCTCACATGCTTGTAGCAATATATATATATGACTTATTAGTCATAATTCTCATGACAATTCTAGAGAATTTGGAGAGAAAGAAAGAAAGAAAGAAGGAGAAAAAGAAGCATGGCCTATTCGGCCAAAGAGAGGAGAAAAAGGGAGCCAAAAATATTGATCCAAAAATTATTCTCTTGTGGTTTCCCTACTAATTCAAGGTCCCTTTACAACTTGACGTAGTTGGTTTGGAAGATTGAGCCTTGGTTTCGTCGTTTCCGTATTCTAGTCAAGTGAAGAAGTTGAAGAAGAAAGGTAAGAATTTCATATTCTTTGTATGTTATGGAAGGTTATATATGTTATAGTATGTAGAAATGAATGAAAAGTATGGAAACTTTGGGTGTTATGGATGTGTGTGTGTTGGCCGTGTATTGCATGGAAGGAGGAGGAGATGGATTAAATTCCATTTAGTTTGCTAGTTGTGTTGTTGTGGTGTTTGTGATGTAAATAAAGGTTTGATGAATCAAGTTGGTATTGAATTGGAATGTAGAAGATTATGTCACTTTAGAATGATTTTGTGATATTATGGAAATGAAATTGTTAAGATGTAAATTATGATTATGGTTGATGAAATTGGAAGACGGAAATATGTTGTGAATATGTATGTTGAATATGTAGAAGTGTTGGATGAATTATGGTTGGGTGGAAAGTTTGCATATTTTATATTTTGCATAATTATGAATATTTTGTAAGAATGATATGAAATGACTTTGAATTGTATTGGAATGACCTTGAGTGACAAATGAATATGAAAACATCGACATTGATTTGAAAATGCAAGTTAGATTGGAAGTTGTTGCATTATTTGGAAAACGAGACTATTTGCGCTAGAATGCGTTTCTAGTCGATTGTTGATGTTGTTGATATTGTTGTTGGGTATTGTTGTTGATATTTGGGCCGAGCCATAATTCTCGGGACGGTGTGTTTACGGAGGGAGATGCTGCCCAAATTTTTGTAGACAAGAGAAGAATGGAAGAGTTGAAAGCAAAGAGGGTCTACTATTGACAATTGGTAAACATGACCATTTGCGGATTTCGACGAAACGGGATTGGAGTTTTGGCAAGCGTAAAGGACAAGAAAGGTATGTGAAGCTATCCCTCTCCTTCTTTTGGCATGTCCTAGGTATACTAGGCTTGAATTTGAGCCTCGGGGTTATTACGTTTATCGAAATTCGATTCGAAATTGAGCACTATTCATTCGGTGCGATTGAACTAGAATGCTTATATCTTGTTGGAAAATGCTCAAACGTCCGTAACTTGCAGGAATGTAATCGGATTGTCTTGAAACTACCATAAATGGCTCCATTAAGCGATATTTTATAAACTTTTCAAAACCACTCCGAAGGGAGTGTGATATTTTATAAACTCTTCTAAAACCACTCCGAAGGGAGTGTGATATTTTATAAACTCTTCTAAAACCACTCCGAAGGGGGTGTGATATATTATTTTCTAAAGCTTTCTTAAAACCACTCCGAAGGGGGTGTGATATATTATTTTCTAAGACTTTTTCTAAAACCACTCCGAAGGGGGTGCGTACAAAACCACTCCGATGGGGGTGTGAGATTTTATTATTTAAACTTTTCAAAACCACTCCGAAGGGGGTGCGATATCTAATATTATTATTATCATTATGCCCGAAGGGGCTAGGATTAGTAGTATGTCACGAGTGGCATGCCCGATGGGGCCAGGATAGCCGTATGTCACGAGTGGCATGCCCGAAGGGGCTAGGATGCGGGGGCCGCATGTCCGATGGGGCCGGGATAGACGTATGTCGGACCGGCATGCCCGAAGGGGCCATCATTATTATGCCGGACGGCAATGGGGGGGGATATCATCATTATTATGCCGGAAGCGGCAATGCCCGAAGGGGCTATCATCATTATTATGCCGGAAGCGGCAATGCCCGAAGGGGCTATCATCATTACTATGCCGGAAGCGGCAATGCCCGAAGGGGCTATCATTATTATTATGCCGGAAGCGGCAACACCCGAAGGGGATTACTATTATTATTATTACTAATATTATTATTATCATTATTATTATTATTAACATTATTATCATCATCATTATTGCGCCGGAAGCGGCCGTCCGAAGGGACTATTTCATTGGTATGTCGGAGGCGACACACGGGTTAGGTTGCATCCTTTGCTTAAGGAATGTGTGTTCATTGTATTATTTACTTAAGGGTTGTTCTAGGACCCCATGTATACGTTTATATTTTCCTCCAGCGAGGGCTGCAGGTAATGAGCTTGGTTGTGATTTCTTTTCTTCTAAATTGAGTAGTGATTGTTATTTGTAATTGCTTTACATACTCAGTACATATTCCGTACTGACCCTCCTTCTTCGGGGGGCTGCGTTTCATGCCACGCAGGTACACCCAGATGAAGAGAAGACTTGCTAGAAGTTGTCCCCGCGAGATTGGCGAGCTCCACCTCAGTTCGGAGTGTTGCCGAGTCAAAGTGTTCGTGTCATGGTTTTTAGCATATGTTAGAGACTTTGCAGACAGTGTCCTGTGGATAGTGCGTCGGGAAGTGCGAGTAGATTGTAAATGTTAAAAGAGTTTGTATTTCCAGATAATGATTGTTGTTTGAAAAGTTTCATGTTTTCTTAAAAATTTTCGAAATGGCAGGTTTATTATGCGAATGTTTAAGGGTTCGCTCGACTCTGAGGAGAGTCGGGTGCCCATCACACCCTAGTGAGGTCGGGGTGTGACAAAGTGGTATCAGAGCAGGTCTGTCCTAGGGATTGTCTGCAAAGTCGTGTCCGGTAGAGTCTTGTTTATGGTGTGTTGCGCGCCACACTTATAAACAAGAGGCTACGGGGCATCTAGGGATTGTTGACCTTCTTTCATATCTAAGATCGTGCGATAGAGCCCAGTCATAGGACATGAAGTCCCCTGTACTAACCTTCTATTTCAGCTAAAGGATGAAGGACGACGTCGACAAAAGAAAGCGACCTATGACATCAACCGTTACAAAGTACAATGGTAAACAACGGTGCGGACGAGGCATGTTGGATGAGGTAAGAATATTGAAGTATTACTGAAATGTAAGTCGGGAGGATGGAAGTGAAGGTGAACATTAAGAATCGGAAAGGGCAAAACGGTAATTGCACAAGAAAGAACGTGTTACGAAAATGCCTCAGAATACGTGAAACTTTGGTGGCTCCAGTTACGTGGTAAAGGGCATATGAGGAAGTAGGCGCGATTATATCGGCATTTAGGCACCGAATCCCACTAAAGTTTTGGGGTTAAGCGTGCTCGGATGGGAGCAATTTCATGATGGGTGACCCCACAGGGAAGTATGCCAAAATTTTCACACGATGATCCAAGAAACAAATGGGAAAATAGAATGTACAAGATGGTTGGAGACTATAAAAGAAGCCGCCGGGCACGCGACAGGCGAGATTAGAGAAGAGACAGAAAGTACGCTATGGCTTTGAAATTTGGATAGGCTTGAACTACGTTTGGAAGTATTTTGTGGATTAGTTGATAATAATTATGCATGTACATATGAATGCGTATGATGCCTCATTGTGATTGAATTAGTAGACACGTGTGTCTCAATGTGAAGACTGTCGGCGTGTAAGGGACCCTTTAAAAAGGGGGGGAGAATATATCATGTCGGACTTAACAAGAATGAGTATGAAGAAAAAGGACAACTATAAAAAGGGATCCTCCCGGAGTATCATACCACCCCAGGAGATCAGTTGAACATTCGAGGACGAATGTTCTAAAGGGGGGGAGGATGTTATATCCCGTGTTTCTTGCATTCGGATAATTCGAGAAAGTCGTGGAAAGCTAAGGACAAGATCATCTTCAAGAATTATTTTAATGTACGAGTTGTTAGGAATATTATTTATGAACCTTGGTGGCATGGAAATATTGAGAAAGGCCAAGGGTAAAAAGAGAAATTTGCAAAATGGCCAACGGAAATAATGTGGAAGGTTAGGGGCAAAATGGTAATTTTGAGAAAAGACGAGGGGCAAAATGGGAATTTTACCTAAGGTTCATGAAAATTCCAAAGAGGCCATATTGGCCATGTGACAAAAAAAGGGAAAAAGAAAAGAATGAAAATGATGACAAATTAAGTCATCTTTTAATTTCAAAAAAAAAAAAAAGAAAAATCTAGAGAAATTGAGAGAAAAGGCATGTGCTTCTCACATGCTTGTAGCAATATATATATATGACTTATTAGTCATAATTCTCATGACAATTCTAGAGAATTTGGAGAGAAAGAAAGAAAGAAAGAAGGAGAAAAAGAAGCATGGCCTATTCGGCCAAAGAGAGGAGAAAAAGGGAGCCAAAAATATTGATCCAAAAATTATTCTCTTGTGGTTTCCCTACTAATTCAAGGTCCCTTTACAACTTGACGTAGTTGGTTTGGAAGATTGAGCCTTGGTTTCGTCGTTTCCGTATTCTAGTCAAGTGAAGAAGTTGAAGAAGAAAGGTAAGAATTTCATATTCTTTGTATGTTATGGAAGGTTATATATGTTATAGTATGTAGAAATGAATGAAAAGTATGGAAACTTTGGGTGTTATGGATGTGTGTGTGTTGGCCGTGTATTGCATGGAAGGAGGAGGAGATGGATTAAATTCCATTTAGTTTGCTAGTTGTGTTGTTGTGGTGTTTGTGATGTAAATAAAGGTTTGATGAATCAAGTTGGTATTGAATTGGAATGTAGAAGATTATGTCACTTTAGAATGATTTTGTGATATTATGGAAATGAAATTGTTAAGATGTAAATTATGATTATGGTTGATGAAATTGGAAGACGGAAATATGTTGTGAATATGTATGTTGAATATGTAGAAGTGTTGGATGAATTATGGTTGGGTGGAAAGTTTGCATATTTTATATTTTGCATAATTATGAATATTTTGTAAGAATGATATGAAATGACTTTGAATTGTATTGGAATGACCTTGAGTGACAAATGAATATGAAAACATCGACATTGATTTGAAAATGCAAGTTAGATTGGAAGTTGTTGCATTATTTGGAAAACGAGACTATTTGCGCTAGAATGCGTTTCTAGTCGATTGTTGATGTTGTTGATATTGTTGTTGGGTATTGTTGTTGATATTTGGGCCGAGCCATAATTCTCGGGACGGTGTGTTTACGAGGGGAGATGCTTGCCCAAATTTTTGTAGACAAGAGAAGAATGGAAGAGTTGAAAGCAAAGAGGGTCTACTATTGACAATTGGTAAACATGACCATTTGCGAGATTCTAGACGAAACGGGATTGGAGTTTTGGCAAGCGTAAAGGACAAGAAAGGTATGTGAAGCTATCCCTCTCCTTCTTTTGGCATGTCCTAGGTATACTAGGCTTGAATTTGAGCCTCGGGGTTATTACGTTTATCGAAATTCGATTACGAAATTGAGCACTATTCATTCGGTGCGATTGAACTAGAATGCTTATATCTTGTTGGAAAATGCTCAAACGTCCGTAACTTGCGGGAATGTAATCGGATTGTCTTGAAACTACCATAAATGGCTCCATTAAGCGATATTTTATAAACTTTTCAAAACCACTCCGAAGTGTGATATTTTATAAACTTTCTAAAACCACTCCGGCGTGATATTTTATAAACTCTTCGAAAACCACTCCGAAGGGGGTGTGATATATTATTTTCTAAAGCTTTCTTAAAACCACTCCGAAGGGGGTGTGATATATTATTTTCTAAGACTTTTTCTAAAACCACTCCGAAGGGGGTGCGTACAAAACCACTCCGATGGGGGTGTGAGATTTTATTATTTAAACTTTTCAAAACCACTCCGAAGGGGGGTGCGATATCTAATATTATTATTATCATTATGCCCGAAGGGGCTAGGATTAGTAGTATGTCACGAGTGGCATGCCCGATGGGGCCAGGATAGCCGTATGTCACGAGTGGCATGCCCGAAGGGGCTAGGATGCGGGGCCGACATGTCCGATGGGGCCGGGATAGATGTCCCGATGGGGGGCCATCATATTATGACGTATGTCGGACCGGCATGCCCGAAGGGGCTATCATCATTATTATGCCGGAAGCGGCAATGCCCGAAGGGGCTATCATCATTATTATGCCGGAAGCGGCAATGCCCGAAGGGGCTATCATCATTACTATGCCGGAAGCGGCAATGCCCGAAGGGGCTATCATTATTATTATGCCGGAAGCGGCAACACCCGAAGGGGATTACTATTATTATTATTACTAATATTATTATTATCATTATTATTATTATTAACATTATTATCATCATCATTATTGCGCCGGAAGCGGCCGTCCGAAGGGACTATTTCATTGGTATGTCGGAGGCGACACACGGGTTAGGTTGCATCCTTTGCTTAAGGAATGTGTGTTCATTGTATTATTTACTTAAGGGTTGTTCTAGGACCCCATGTATACGTTTATATTTTCCTCCAGCGAGGGCTGCAGTAATGAGCTTGGTTGTGATTTCTTTTCTTCTAAATTGAGTAGTGATTGTTATTTGTAATTGCTTTACATACTCAGTACATATTCCGTACTGACCCTCCTTCTTCGGGGGGGGGGGCTGCGTTTCATGCCACGCAGGTACACCCAGATGAAGAGAAGACTTGCTAGAAGTTGTCCCCGCGAGATTGGCGAGCTCCACCTCAGTTCGGAGTGTTGCCGAGTCAAAGTGTTCGTGTCATGGTTTTTAGCATATGTTAGAGACTTTGCAGACAGTGTCCTGTGGATAGTGCGTCGGGAAGTGCGAGTAGATTGTAAATGTTAAAAGAGTTTGTATTTCCAGATAATGATTGTTGTTTGAAAAGTTTCATGTTTTCTTAAAAATTTTCGAAATGGCAGGTTTATTATGCGAATGTTTAAGGGTTCGCTCGACTGCGAGAGAGTCGGGTGCCCATCACACCCTAGTGAGGTCGGGGTGAAATAGAATTGGTTCCACTAGGAAGAACAACCCAGCATGTCACGACCCAATTTGTGAACCGTGATGGCACCTATACTGTCCCCCCAGGTAGGCGAACCATTCCCAAATCATTATAGTCATTTATAAGAATTATGCAGAAATAAACAATAATTTAGCTAACAGATTCAAATTGTATAAATGATAAATGCGGAAGTAATAACAACCCCAAAATCTAGTCTGGACTAGTACAAGAGCCATTTTTACATAGATACAAGTTTGATAGAAAGTACAAATCTCAAAATATCAATACTGTCTCAGGATTACAAATAGACAGTTGAATACAACGAAGAGTCTCCGGGTTGAGGATCTAGCCCAAAAGCTCACCCTGGAATCTCTGTCAAGTAGACTCAGATTGCTCTCGAAGATGGGAACTGGAACTAGTAACTGACTCTACACTTAAAGAAAGAGTACAACAAGAGTAGCATCAGTACAAACAACAAATATTGGTAGGTATCATAGGCCGACGACAATTAGTTCACATAGATGAAGAAAGAAAATCAACAAGTAGGCAGATAGGCAATCAAGCATACTTGCAAATCACCTTATCATAATAATCAAGGACTTCCACCCACACATACGTCATGCAGAAGCTCAATTTCCAAGTCATAAGACTAGGTGAGGCTTCAAAACCACAAGTCTATCGTGTCTCAATAGTCTCAAATCGATAATCACGAATCTAAGTTCTAAACCTAGGCAGAGTCATTAGTCTACAATCTGGTCCAGTCCATAATCAGTTCTATGCCACAATAATGGTACAAACAAACTATACCAAATCAGAAATAAAGAGTCATATGATGATGCAGGATGAAATGTAATGATGTGCAATGCAATGCACTGGCCAAATATCTCAAACCTGTACACACGTGCTAAAGGCATTGTTCGCACAATAGTCATGACCCGCGGGAGACCCATGGTGTCCATGTACCACTCGCTCCGGAACATACGTCGGGTCACCAACCCATATACCTTCCGCTCCAGAACAAACCTCGGATCACAGATACACAATAGGTCACATCCTCAACCCCTGTCAAATGTGCCTTATACATAACACAAGATAGGCCACATCCTCACCCTCTGTCAGATGTGGATGAGTATTCAAAATATGGTTCAAGTATAGAAACCCTAATTTGGAACATCAACACAGATGTAAGCATGAGGAATGAGAATAAATGCATAATACTCAACCATAGAATAAATCAACGAACCAGTTCACTAGGATAGAGAGTCTATGACACCCTTTACTTTCAAATATAGCAAGTACACCTCACAACTAAGTCTTGTGTCACCAAAGTGCTCCATTTTCTCATTTATCATCATCAGTACCAAGTCATAATTCGATATCAATATACACGTGAAATGAGAATGTATGCCATGCATGATATCATCATCAACAGTAAATCATAATTAAGATTTCAACCGTGTATTATCATAATTATACAACACGATTCAGGCCTAATCTCATTATCCTTCCCTTCTCCGATGATAAATGACACAACATGACAGAAATGAGTGCAACACATATCTCAACACAGGAATAAAGGCAACAAGCCTAATCACAATAATAGTGCAACGAGCCACAATCAACAACATTCAACCTAATAGAATTCCATCCCAACTCCACACCCGAAGGCCTAGCATGCTTTTCCCATCAATATCTAACTCCCACATATGTTTCACTAATTGGAGTCTAACCGAAAGGTAAGCCGTAACCTACCTCGCTGCCGAGCTGGAGCCACGAACAAATCCAGTTGAGCCTTGCCTTTCCTCTTTGGAGAGCCTCGGAATGATTAACGTCTATCAAATATGAATTCTATGTTAGAATACGAATCTAAGGATACCCATATTGCCATAGTTTTACCCAAAACCCAAAAATAGACCCAAAATAGCCAAACCCGAGCCACAAGGGTAAAACTGTAATTTCAATGAAAAATTGAGTTCAATATAGTCAAAATAGTATCCTACGAGTCTAAATGAGTCCAACGATATCCATATTACTGTACTTTAATTCAAAACCCCAAAACGAACCCAAAAAGGTAAACCCCGAGCTCGTAAGGGCAAAACTGGAAATTTATTTTAAAATTAGTTTACCCATAGATTAATTAGTCTAGATCCAGACCCATTCAAAAAGCCATTATCTTGATCTTCAAAACCATGATTTTCCACTTTTCAACTTTTGGGTTCAAAACCCCAATTTTCCCCAATCAAACTCGGATAAAATCGATAATAATGAAAGAGGTCGAGATATGCAATTCAACAGAGAAAGAGGTGGATTAATTCGTGTTCAACAACAAACAATTAATGGAACAACAAACAACACTGGAACAAAAGGGGCGAAATCAACTCAGAACACGTACCAGGCAAGGAATAAGGAAGAAGAGGAAGAGTATAAGGGCAAATCAGGACCATCTTCATCATCTTCACCCCATCAGCTTCAGAGAATAGCAGCAATTTTAAGACAAAGCGGCGTGAAAATAGGGCAACAATTTTTAGATGTCCCCAATTTAGAAATGGGGGTCAAATGTAATTTATTTGGACCAGACCCAATTTTGGACCGGTCATTTACTTTTTCTTTTTCTTTGTTGGACCTTCTTTTCTTTAAATAAATAAAAAAGCCCAACCGGGCATATTTTAACAAAAAAAAAATGAAAATAATCATGGGGAAACACCAAAATAAATGTTAGATACTTACCCCCTCGTTGAGATGAGAACAACACCGCAAAAATCACCTCAATTTGAACTCCCAAACTTGTAAGAAAAGTAACTAAATCCTGAACAAGTGGAGAAAAGAAAACATAGCAGCTGTTTCGGTCTAAATCAGGTGCTAATTGATCACGAAGCTCACTTTCTACTAGTCCAATAAAATCCTTGCGAAATTTCACCCAAGATAGCCTTTTGAATCACCCAATTTGACCTTAAAATGAGAGAGATATGATGTTTTCAAGTTTTGGAAAGAATGCAGAATTTTTAAAGGCGAACTTAGGGGCAAAATCGTAATTTTCAGCACAATTGCCCCAGAAAACCGGTAGTGAATTTCTTTAGTAAAATGGCCATATCTCCCTCATACTATGGCGAAACGCGATGAGTCTTGTTGCTGTAGCTCCAAAATTACGATACAGATCTAGCGGTTATGGTACTCTTTTTGCTCAAAACGACGTCGAAACAAAAAATAAACACCATACAACCCAAACACATCTGAAACTCATCAGAATCTAACCAAAATTTGTGGACAAGTCCAAGATAATCAGACCAACCTGCTCGAACTCTCAATACATCCAAACGGGACCGTCTTGACCTGATTTTGACCGTGGTCAACTCCAAATCATATCGAAAGCTAGTTTCTCAACCAACCACCTAATCACACCCGAACCTCTCGGGAACCGAATCAACGACTCGATTAAGTCATAAATCACATTTCGGACCTAAAAGAACTGTCAAAATTCGATTACGGACACGTTTACCCAAAAGTCAACTTTTGGTCAAACTTCTTAAACTTAAGCCTTCAAAATTTCAAAACTTAAATTTTTTTCTCCGATTCTCATACGATCACCTCGAGAATGGCACCACCCATCCCCACAAGCCATAAGCATCAAAACAAAGCTACCATAAATAACAAATCTCAGATCCAGTTCTTATTTTTTCCCGTGACCATCTTTTCACCATAAATAGGCATATTAAATATTAAAACCGACTTAATTGTCAAAAACCAACCAAACAAACTCTAAGAATATTCAAAATCTAACGGAATCTTCAGATCACCAATCAGATCACGTTTTCCCATAATAAAAAAATTATCCAAATAATTGAATGCTAGAATTTACAAAGTGAAACCTTCTCCCAAAGTGAACCAAATGATATCTGTTTGACTTCAAATTTGGCTAGCAAGTCAAAATAATTATAATGGAGCTTCTAGAATAGACGGCACGCAAACTAGAGCATCGGTTCTCAAAACGATCGACCAGGTCGTTACATAGTAGGAGGCTGTACACTCGTAGGGTTGGCCATAAGGCCGATGTTTGAAGGTTTTTCTGGTGGTCGGCGGCTAGAGTTTGGTGTAGGTTAAGTTAAAAAAAAGGCTCAATTTGGCCAAAAATGTCCCTTCAACGCATTCTTGTCAGTTATTGAGCCGAAAAAGGTTAGTGAAGCTTTGTAAGATGTAAATTAGATTATTGCTATGCAGGAGGAACTAAATCAGTTTGAAAGAAACAAGGTATGGCATCTTGAGCCCAAACCAAAAGATAGAACCATAATTGGCACAAAATGGGTGTTTCGGGACAAACTGGATGAGCATGGGATTATCACAAGAAATAAGGCAGGGCTGCTGGTCAAAGGATACTATCAAGAAGAAGGAATAGACTATGATGAAACCATTGCTCCTATGGCCAGACTAGCAGCAATAAGGCTCCTCATACCCTTTGCCTCATACATGGAATTCACCCTCTATCAAATGGATGTGAAGAGCGCCTTTTTGAATGGATATTTGAAAGATGAAGTTTATGTCAAGCAGCCTCTAGGATTTGAAGATGCAGAACATCCAGAATATGTCTATAAGCTTGACAAATCCCTCTACGGATTAAAACAAGCCCCAAGAGCATGGTATGAAAGGCTATCAAAATTTCTTTTAGCGCATGGTCACACCAGAGGAAGCATAGACAATACTCTATTCCTGAAAGTAAAAGGAAAGAACATGCTGGTTGTGCAGGTATATGTAGATGACATCATTTTTGGATCTGCGAATGAATTAATGTCAAAGGAATTCGCTGCCTTAATGGGAAGTGAGTTTGAGATAAGTATGATGGGATAACTGAATTTGTTTTTGGGATTGCAAATCAAACAAACTCCAACAGGTACAGTGATCCATCAGCAGAAGTATGTCAACGAGCTGTTTGTTACACCTCGAAAAAATTGCCGTTGACGCACAGTGAATAGACTAACAGAGGGCACGAAGTATACGATGTTTCAATAAGTAAGAAATAGCATTTGATGATCCTAATTGAGATTTCAAAGACATTCGAGGTAAGAGAAGAAAGTTGGCCAAGAAAGGCAAGGTATACATTGTGTATCGGAAGAGATTTACGAGTAACAAGTTAATGGTGACTTAATCATGTCTTGGAGAAGAGTTATAATGTACCTTAGGTTGTTAATGGGGTGTTAAACAAGTGTTAAGAAGGTTCCATAAGGATTGGAGATAAATGAACGATGAAAAACATTTCAAGGAAATGGGGTTATACGACCGACTTATACGGTCCGTATAAGGGTCCGTATAACACCCAGCAGAAATGTTGTGTCACACCCAATCTCATCAGGGCATGATGGGCACCCAACTCTTACTTAGAGCTGAGCAAACCCTCTGGCATTCACATAATGAAACTGGACATATAAAAAAATAATTCAAAAATATAATAAAGTACTTTCTGTCAAACCATAGAAATTTACGAACGATACTCAATTAATCAAAAATGAGTAAGTCAAACTGACATATCGGCCTACATGGTCGCTTTACTCAACACATGACATCTCAACATACTAACCACAGGATACTATCTGCAAAGTCTCTAAGAGTAAACACCTGAATCATATGAGTCGGGACAGGGCCCCGACGTACCCCTACACATATATGATAACTATAATGACTCGGCACTGCTCCAGGAAGAAAATGGAGTTTGCCAATCCCAGTTGATAGCAAACCATCCTAGATGAATACTTTTACACAAAACAATGCGGGACGTGTGGCATGAACACGGCGCCCCCGAGCAAAGGGACGTCGACGAACAATGTATTGAGTATGTAAGGCGGCGGTAATCATAAAGAATGAGATATAAGCCATAATGAAAGTATGAGAAACCATCTGTAATATGAATAGCCCCGAAGGCAGAGAATAACCATGTAAGTAGCCCCAAAGGCAATGACTAGAAATTTAAATATATACCATACCCGGCCCTTTAGTAAGGGACTCGGTAAAATATAAATATATACCGTACCCGGCCCTCTAGTAAGGGGCTCGGTGAAGTGATCATATATATACCGTACCCGGCCCTCTAGTGAAGGACTCGGTAAAATAATCATATATATACCGTACCCGGCCCTCTAGTGAGGGTCTCGGTGAACAATGCAATGAAACTGTGCACGAATACGTACCCGGCCCGGGACTCGGTGAATGATATATTAACAGCATGCACGAGTAGAATATCATGAGCAACCATATGCAAACTATATCATCATCTGGGACTTAATAGAATGATTAGAATGAACCGACACTTGAGAATCAAAGACAACTGTCATGTCAAGTACCGCTGAGAACTAGAATTCGTTGGAGTCATGTATGTTCATCGTTTGCTCGTTTATGTAATTCATGCCAAAAAGAAAGAAGAGATAGTCTTAACATACATATAGAAGCAAATGAATGCTAGTGAGACTCATAAGATTATTTCTGGGACTCTTTGAATAACCTGGAAGCATAACACCCTCGAATGTCACTATGGATTATAATATCAAAATAGGATTTCAGGAATCATAGACACGTATCAGGACATAATGAAATAGCTTCTGGAAATCAAGAACATTAGCCTTTCTAGTATTTAAGAATAGAAGCTTCTTTGGAGTTTATACGTTCGTCGTCCGTTTGTTCCATATAGACCATGCCAAAAAAAGAAAATGGAATAGCCTTAACATACCTTTTCCGCTTCTTAAGCTAATCCAAACTTAAGTCTCGGGCTTCCCAAGATCTACAACAACGTCAGTAGATACCAAACATTAGCTAGAGGTACTTAGGAATTCAACCCTAAGCTAGCACGTCATTTATAGAAATTCGGACAGCATTTCCTTTATAAATTCAACAAACCCCGAGAATTCAACTCGGCCAAATCATCAACAACAATACCAACAACCATATTAACAACATCATTACTTAATCCCATCATTCAGCCCCTCAACAATATAAAACAATAATTTCAATAATTCAAACAATAATGTGACGAGCGGCAAGCTCGGCTTGTCAATTAAACAATAGTTTTAAACCCCGTCTTCATTCCAAAGTTTCTCAACAATATTAACAACAACAACAACACCTCCAGGTTATTCAATTAATTTCCAGTCATATATTTTCATAAGAGCAACCTCCCAAAACAGTCCACCGAACTACAACACCAATTTATCCGATTTCCAATATAATTTTCGTATTTCTTTCCTCTAGCTATGTAGATACGACTTGGATAAATCAAATACATCTTGGAGAGAGGATTGCTTACCTTATATGCAAAGAAGTACTCTTCTTCCACCTTACTTTACTTTGAAGAAAACTCGGATTCAACAACACGACAAAATGGAATAACGAGATCGAAGCGGTGCGCCAAAATCCGTATATTATTATTGAGGAAATTTATACCACGCTTTCACAATATTGGAACTCACGTTGTCATGTATCAAATGTAAATCACGTTATTGTGATTGTTGGGTACCAATTGTTAATAAGAATTAATATGAAATGTAATGGTAAGAATAAGTGCCAAAGTCTTCTTTTTGCTATATCCTCTCTTTCACGTGTCATTATGCACTAATAGGTGCATATGACTCATTAAATTTCATTACCATATAGTGCCACCTCTTTGTTCAACTAAGGCCAAGTGGCAGCCCACCACGAGTACTTATCCACTTTAGTCATAATTAATACCAAAATTAGTTCCTTGTTCTTCGACGTTATTCCAACATTTAACCAATTACTCACATAATTAATTTCTTGATCAATCCACTTAAATAGTGATCATTTTTAATACACTTCATATACTCATTGTCATGATCATGTGACATAGCACTAGTCCATACCCCTTTTGGTAGACACAAAATATTATTTCCAATCACTGTCATTCCACTTTCGAGTCTTAAATAATGTCGGAACTTCGTCCTTTATACACCGAGCTCTTGATTTGCATGTTTGAATATGACCAAATCCTCTAGCGTGGGTAAATTTGCTCATGTTGGACGTTTCAATTTCCTAGTCCAAAAATATGAGATATTATAGCTTGGACCGTATTTCATTCAAATAAATGTTGAACCTCGACAAAACTTATTTTCTTCGATTGGTTTAACTTCTAATCCTTACGATACATCTGTACCATCACCCTAACCACCTATAATCTTGAGGGATAACCTCGCTTCCGTTCCTAATATCATTTAACTCGCATGCTTTTCAACGCATGAAAACTCGGGATATAACATGTTGTTTCTCTGATGGTGAAGTACGGTCACTTATACGGACCGTATAATGTTGTACGGACCGTATAAGTGTCTGTGGAAATCCCGACGGGCTGAATTAAGTCCAAGTATAAAGTGATGTTCCCACGTCATTATTTTTATTTCCCATTCTTCTCCATCTCTTTCGAGGCTTCTAGAGTGTTCTACACATTTCATCAACACTGAATCAAGACTAATCAAAGATCAACTTCATCAAACCAAGTGAACCAAGTGCAAGAAACTCATTAGGGTTCATCTAAGGCAAGAAATCCCATTAGAAGTGAACTAGGATTTTGGCTCAAGTGAAGTATTTCCACTCAAGGCTCATTCCCCCACTATCTAAGGTAAGTTTTATGATCATTCCATGTTGTTTAAGGTATTGAGAGGTTGAAAGACTTGAATTGTAGAAGGAGATAGAAAATGGGTCATGAATATGAGAATAGTGACATCTTTGAGTGGTAGCTTAGAATGAATCATGATTCTCGATATGTTGTGATTATAATTATGCTATGAATGATGATAAAAATATGGGAGAAACATTAGATGAGGATGAATGTAATGTTGTATCATGATCATGATTAAGGATGACCTTAAGAGGAAATTGTGGGAGTTGGATAATGATGAACTTGACAAAAGTTATTGATTATGATATTACGAATGTTATTATTGATGATTGGGAGTTGCTATATGATATGGGGAAATGCTGCCCAATTTTCTCTAGCCTTAGTTGAGCATGTTCATATGATCGATTAGCAATGTTAATACGAACTCTCTTGAAGGTAGAAACGTGAGCATTGAAGGAGAACGACCAAGCGGTAGAATAGCTAAACGAAAAGGTATGTAAGGCTAGTCCTTTCCTTCTAAGGCATGAATCCATGGCATGAATCTTCCTCTCTTTCTATGACTTCTCTAAATATATGTATATAACGGAAAATCATGAGTTTATGTTCATGAAGAGCCTTATATGAGCTGAAGTAAGATAATGACGATGACGAGCTTAAGTCTAAAGATTCTAAAGTTCATGATATGATGCTTCTATAAAGCTAGTGATCCAAATTATGATTTATTGATGTTGTTCTTTATGCCACACTCACCTTATATGCTAATTCCTTCAAGGTGAGGCAGAATGCTTATGAATGCTCCATAATGGAATTGGGGGTTCACGACCTTATGTCACCCCGATAAAGTATAGTTGTCTTTGAGTTTTTATGCATGCATTATGACGAGTACATGATGGTGATATTACACCGCACCTATATGGCCGGGCAGACACCGCTAAAGAGGGTAGCGTATACACCATGTCTAGATGGCATGGGCAGACACCACTAATGGGCGGCATAAGATGGTTACCTCGGACGCGGGAGGCCTGGACACGAGCTAATAATGATCACACCGTACCTCTATGGTCGGGCAGCTTATATAGATATGCCTGCTTGATATGATGATGTTTATGAAGTGAGTTAGCATGTTTTATTTCTATCAAAATTCGATCGATTCTGATTGTCCTTCACTTGATGTCTCCTTATTTCTTTGATGTATTGTTATTGTTTATGCCTTACACACTATGTACAATGCTCGTATCGACGTCTTTTTCTTTGGACGTTGTGTTCATGCCCACGAGTGAACGGGGAGGTGATCCGCATTCATAGGAGCTATCAGCAGACATTGAGAGCACTCCATTGTTCCGGAGGTGCCATTGCTTATTATTTTGTGTACATATATTTTGGGCACGATGGGGCGTCCATATGTCTAGTACTTTAGTAGAGGCTCGTAGATACGTATGTGTAGGTAGTATGGTCTTACGATGTCCTTATTGTATGTATATCATTTTGATAGCCGAAAGGCTTATGTATACAAAGGTAAGTATGTTTCAAAATGAAAAGGGTTTTCCTATGATTATGAGCATGAGAATAATGAAAGAACGTAGAATGAGTATGATGAGTAATAGAATGAGTGGTGCTCGGTGGTTAGACCCGGATACCCGTCATGGCCCCTAGTCGGGTCGTAACAAAAGTGGTATTAGAGCAGTTCAGTCCTAGGAAGTGTCTACGAGCCGTGTCTAGTAGAGTCCGATTTATGGTGTGTTGCGCGCCACACTTATAAAAAGAAGGCTACAGGGCATTTAGGAAAAATGACCGTTCTTGTTCTTATGAAATCGTGCGATAGAGCCGTGTTATAAGATTTTCTCCTCCCTAATAGTGTGTTATATTTCAGAAATGCTGGTAATGAGAGAAGCTACAGCTGCCCAGAAGGGCAAGACTACGATAGAAAGACGGGCAGAAAGGGACCCGCTAACGAATATAGAAGAGGGTGAATCACATAATGAGGCTCCATCTAATACTTCTCCCACTCCGCCTAATTTAGAAGAACAAGAGGGGGCTTCAGCTCCAGTTCCTATACCTATTGTTCCTCCACCGACTACTTCGGGTAAACAAATGACCGAAGCTATTCAGCTACTGACACAGTTAGTTGCCAGCAAGGCACAGCGGCAGAGTTCAGGTCTAAGTGACCAGGCAATTTGTACTAGAGCCCGTGATTTCATGAGCTTGAATCCTCCGGAGTTCTTTGGGTCAAAGCCGGATGAAGACCCGCAAGGTTTTATTGATAAAAGATTGAGAACATTAAAAATTATCCATGCCTCCGAAACTGGATCTGTGGATTTAGCATCTTATAGACTCCGGGATGTGGCGGTCTTATGGTATAATAATTGGATATCATCAAGAAAAGAGAATGCACCTCCTCCAGTTTGGCAAGAATTCGTAGATGCCTTTATCCGCCACTATTTGCCACCCGAGGTCCGCCGAGCTAGAGCGGATAGATTCTTAAATTTGAAGCAAGGAAATATGAGTGCCCGAGAATATATCCTTCAGTTTAATTCATTGGCTAGATATGCTCCGACTATGGTAGCCGACATGGGAGATAGGGTGCACAGGTTTGTGAGTGGCTTAGGACCACATCTATTTAAAGATTGTTTAACGGCATCATTGCAAAATAGGATGGATATTTCCCGCATTCAGGCCCATGCCCAGAACTTAGAAGGGCAACAACATCCACAAAGGGGTGAGCGTGAAATTGATAGAGGGCAAAGCAAGAGGGCCAGATCTATGGGTGCAGGTAGCGACTATAAAAAGGGACCGAGGCAATCATATCCTAGACACTCAGTCCAGTCGGTGACTAGTGTACCTCCACGATTTGCAGGTAGGAGATTTGACCGCTCTATTCATTCAGGGCAGGGTCAGAGGTCGAGAGCTTCAGGTTCCCAATTTGGGGGTGATCATAGCTAGAGGAGACCCCAGTACCGCGATGCAGCCAGTGCGGTAGATTATATTCCAGACAGTGTCACCGAGGTTCAGATGCTTGCTATGCCTATGGCCAGATTTGGCACATGATGTGAGATTGCCCGTCGATGAGTGGTAGAGTTGGGGTTCAGCCCACAGGATCAGCGGCTGGTTCTTCTTCTATGCGCCCGGTAGGGTAGACTCCCCAGGTTCTAGCAGGCCGAAGTAGAGACAGAGGGGGAGCGTCCAGTTCAGGTGGCACTCAACCCCGTATTTATGCTCTAGCCAGACACCAGGATCTTGAGTCCTCCTCGAATGTGGTTACAGGTATATTATCCGTATTTTCTCATGATGTATATGCATTGATAGATCCGGGTTCTACGTTATCTTATATCACTCCATATATTGCTGGTCGTATTGGGGTGAAACCCGAGCCAATTAAACCTTTTGAGGTATCTACTCCGGTTGGTGATCCCGTGATAGCTAGACAAGTATGCAAAAATTGTGTAATTGTAATATGTGACTGCCAGACTAAAGTTGATTTAGTTGAGCTGGAAATGCTAGATTTCAATGTGATTATGGGCATGGATTGGTTGGCCTCATGTTATGCTAATGTAGATTGTCGGATGAAATTAGTTTGATTTCAATTTCCGGAAGAGCCCGTGCTTGAATGAAAGGGTAATACAGCATCTCCAAGAGGTAGGTTTATTTCCTACCTTAAGGCAAGAAAGGTGATAGCTAAAGGCTATATTTATCACTTAGTCCGAGTCCATGACACCGAAGCAAAGTCGCCAACTTTTCAATCCGTTCCGGTAGTGAATGAATTTTCGGATGTATTTCCAGATGACCTCCCAGGTCTTCCTCCAGAAAGAGAGATTGATTTCACTATTGATGTGTTGCCAGACACTTAGCCTATTTCTATTCCTCCTTACCAAATGGCTCCTGCAGATTGAAAGAGCTAAAGGCACAATTGAAGGATTTACTTGAAAAAGGATTCATTCGGTCTAGTTCCTCACCGTGGGGAGCACCAGTCTTATTTGTGCGAAAGAAAGATGGTTCCCTACGGATGTGCATCGATTACAGGTAGTTGAATAAGGTGACGATAAAGAATAAATATTCTCTTCCGAGAATTGATGATTTGTTTGATCAATTGCAGGGTGCCAAGTGGTTTTTCAAAATAGACCTAAGGTCAGGTTATCATCAAGTGAGAGTTAAAGAAGAAGATATTCCCAAAACAGCCTTCCGAACGAGATATGGCCATTACGAATTTCGGGTGATGTCATTTGGGTTAACTAATGCTCCGGCAGTGTTTATGAATTTGATGAATAATGTATTTAGGCCTCTTTTGGACCTATTCGTGATAATGTTCATTGATGATATTCTGGTATACTCTCTGACAGAATCAGAACATGCAGACCATTTACGTATTGTTCTTGGAATTCTTCGAACTCTAGAATTGTATGCAAAGTTTTCAAAGTGCAAGTTTTGGCTGAATTCTGTGACATTTTTGGGCCATGTTATTTCAGATGATGGCATTCGAGTGGATACTCAGAAGATTGAAGCTGTGAAAACTTGGCCAAGGCCTACAACGCCCACGGAAGTCTGTAGTTTTTTGGGATTGGCAGGCTACTATAGAAGATTCGTGGAAGGGTTTTCAACTATTTCGGTCCCATTGACGAATCTAACCCAGAAGTCAGCTAAATTTTAGTGGAATGATGCTTGTGACCGCAGCTTCTAAGAGTTGAAGGATAGATTAACCTCAACTCCAGTCTTGACACTTCCAGAAGGGCCAGATGGTTATGTTGTATATTGTGATGCTTCTGGCGTTGGGTTAGGATGTGTATTTGTCACACCCTAACAATGGTAGGGCATGACGGGCACGCGACTCTCATCAGAGTCGAGCGAACCCTTAGACATTCTCTCTATCAAAGCCTGTCATTTCAAAAACTTTTAAAAACATGAAACATTTCTAAATAGAAATCATTATCTTTATGACGATTATGAAAAATTTCAATCAAATAAGTACTTTAAACCAATTGAAATCATCTAAAATACATACTCTTTTAAAATCCACAAATGACTCAACTGATATCACTTTGTCGACATCTCGATAAATATACCACGGACAACCGTCTCTGAAGCCTCTAAGAAGTAAAGCGAACATTATAAGTCGGGACGGGGCCACGACATACCCATAATCATACATATCTATACATGACTTAGCACAGCTCCAGAACAAGGTGGAATTTGCCAATCCCAGCTGGCATTAAGCATCCTAGCTATACACTTAACCTGCCAAACAATCTGGGGCTGCGGGCATGAACGCAGCGTCCCCAGGCAAAAAGATGTCAGTACGGACAATGTACTGAGTATGCAAGGTGGTAACAAATCATAATCATAATTTTACTTAGGACAGAAGAAATCACGATCTAACTCAATACCGTGCGACCTTACTGAAGAAACATAAATGTGCACACGAAATCTCAAAACAATCTTTAAGTAAATAAAGCAATCCAACACACATGCCGCTTCCGACATGTTAACAGAATGGTCCCTTCGGACAGCCACTTCCGGCTAGTATCACAATAGTCCCTTCGGACGACCGCTTCCGGCATAATAATGATGGCCCCTTCGGGCAGCCGCGTCCGGCTTAATATCACAATCATGTCAACACAAACTCAATCCACAAATATCAATTTCAATTCATATCATAAGTCACTAATCAATTCATTACAATCCAGTTATTAGCCTTAGTCTTTCATAAGAAGTTATCAAATTTGTATCTCACTAGACTCAGGAGGACATACTTCCAGGTTTGAGAGTAGAATTGTTATGAAATTCTTACTTCCTATATTCTACTCAATTTCATCTTATTGCCTTACCCAAAGAATAAATGATCATGTCAATACAAAGGGATAATACTATGGAATGTAAACATAAATCGTAAATGAAATGAAATAGTAAAATCTCGCACCCCCTTCGGAGTGGTTTTGAAAATCAAACTTTATGTTTTCTTTAGTATAAAACTCATTTCCTCGAAATCATTAGTAAAACCATATACACAACTCAACGTGGCACCTTATGGGTGTTCCCTTCGGAACAGAATAGGAGTACAATATCAATAAGGCATCACAAGAAACATTTAGACCTTACTCGTCTAAGAATGGAATCATATGGAGTACATATAGAATGAATAGCACAAGAATCATGCCAAAGGAAGAAAGGTTTGCCTTACATACCTTGTCGCTTACGTGATTAGCTTAACTTATACTTCCAAACACTGGCCAATATACAATCAAGGTAAAGAAAATCGTAGACAACTTGAAAGAGGTCCATATACTTCTCTAAGCTCGTAAGTAACTTCCATAAATTCAGGCAGCATTTTCCCTGAAATCTTCGTTTCCCTCTAATTCCAATTCAATTTAACAACGCAATCAGCAACCAACAACAACAACAACAACCATCTCATATAAGCCTATTTAAACTCAAAACATCAACTCCCAAAGATATACACTAAAACAGTCCAGTATACGCTTTGTATACGATATCTACATTCACTTTATTCTCCCAAATTCAAGAACACCAACTTATCAACAACATCAACAACAATATCAACAATCATTTTATATCAACATCCAACTAATTCTAACCATTTAATCTTACCAAAACAGCCCCCAAGTCATTTGATATCCCAAAATTATAACCGAATTTTCAACGTCATTTTCTCTATTCTAACCCGTCAAATCCATCAATGATCATGGTAAGAACATCAGTAACATCTTAAACATACCTTATATGAGCAGCCACCACGAAACCAACATCCCCCAAGTTCAATTTTTATCTTAAAACGACGACGACAACTCGTACTACACTTTATCCTTCACGAGCCTCGCGATTCGGAACCTCGAACTTGATCAAAACTTGGTTTTTCTCTCTAAGGGCTCTCTTCCCTCTCTCTAAAATATTCTGGATCTTTTGGTATGAAAATGAGGCAGATAAGGGTGAAAATGTTCCTTAAATACCAGGGGAAGTGGGCCTGACCCGACTTGGAGTCGGGTTGGGCTGAGCCCACTGCCCAGCTTGACCTTTTTGCCTTAAAACATCCATAAATTTTTATCCCTATGTCACATGCAGGCCCACAACCTATGGTTGGAAAGGTATTTCAATTATCTACAACTTTCATGTTTGGAGTTTTCCCAAATTCCCAAATAATGATGGGACTATGGCCTCCCGAAGTCAAATCACCCGAAAACGTAACTTAAAAACATCTTTTTGGAGGGCTTCCACTTGGATTTGGCTCAAGGATCCTTTTTGAGTTGTGTTTAACTTCAAATATATTATTCATATAACTTGTCATATGTCCTTTATAAAATTTGACATGTGGACCCCGCCTCAGCTTACGATTACGAGGGCTATATATCTTTTAACGTATCATTTCAATCATACTGTACGAATTCCAAATATCATACTCATGCTATCCTCATGATAATACAGTAGAAATTCATTCTTTATACTTGTAATATTTGCTCCTCCTTGAGCTCACATTAAGCCGTCTGCAGCCTTAGTAACGCGAAATTTTTCTGGGGTGTAACAGTATTGATGCAGCACGGTAAAGTCATTGTTAGAGCTACTGAAAGACTATGATGTGAGTATGTTATACCACCTCGGGAAAGCAAATGTAGTATTGATACTTGTAATATTTGCTCCTCCTTGAGCTCACATTAAGCCGTCTGCAGCCTTAGTAACGCGAAATTTTTCTGGGGTGTAACAGTATTGATGCAGCACGGTAAAGTCATTGCTTTTGCTTCGAGACAGTTGCAGAAACATGAAAAGAACTGCCCAACTCATGATCTCGAATTGGCTACAGTTATTCATGCATTAAAGATGTGGAGACATTACTTGTATGGTGTCCACGTTGATATCTACACAGATCACAAGAGTCTTCAATATATTTTCAGGCAGAAGGAGTTAAATCGACGACATAGGCGGTGGTTAGAGCTACTGAAAGACTATGATGTGAGTATTTTATACCACCTCGGGAAAGCAAATGTAGTAGCTAATGCGCTTAGCCGCAGATCAATGGGTAGCCTATGTGAAGCTCCTCCGGAGAAGAAGGAATTAATTTGTGAGCTCCACCAGCTAGCTAGCCTTGGGGTTCGTCTAATTGATTCAGGCAGTGTAGGAATTAATATCAATAATCCCACTGTTTCATCCTTGGACATAGAGGTGAAAGAGCGTCAATATGAAGATCCTCAGTTGAGCCACTATAGAGACACATTCCATGAAAAAGAGAAGTCTCCATTTGAAACTTCTATAGATGGAGTTCTTAAATACCGAGACAGGCTATGTGTTCCGAATGTTGCAGAATTACGCCGTCGAATTCTAGAAGAAGCTTATTATTCTCGGTATTCTATTCACCCAGGTGCAACAAAGATGTATCATGATCTTAAGTTAATATATTGGTGGGATGGAATGAAGAAAGACATAGCAGAATTTATAGCTCAATGTTCAAATTGTCAGCAAGTGAAAATTGAGCATCAAAAGCCAGGAGGAATATTGCAAGCAATGGAAATCCCTACTTGGAAATGAGAAGTGATCAACATGGATTTTATTGTGGGGTTACCTCGTTCCCGAAGTAAGTATGACTCCATATGGGTGATCGTGGACAGACTTACGAAATCAGCTCATTTTCTTCCAGTCAAAACTACATACTCTGCAGAAGATTATGCAAGGCTATATCTTAAGGAGATTGTGGGACTTCATGGTGTCCCGGTGTCCATTATTACTGACAAAGGGGCATAATTTACAGCTAAGTTCTGAAAATCTTTCCAAGAAGGTTTGGATACTGAAGTAAAGCTTAGCACAACATTTCATCCGCAAACTGATGGACAAGCCGAACGTACCATTCAGAACTTGGAAGATATGCTAAGAGCATGTGTTCTAGATTTCGGTGGTAGTTGGGAAGACCACTTACCTCTTATTGAGTTTGCATACAACAATAACTACCATTTCAGTATCCAAATGGCTCCGTATGAAGCTCTGTATGGAAGGAAGTGTAGATCCCCAATTGGGTGGCTTGAAGTAGGAGAAGTATAACTAATAGGCCCTGAGTTCATTCAACAAGCAGTAGAAAAGGTCAAGGTCATCCGAGATCGGTTGTTGACAGCCTAAAGTCGCCAGAAATCTTATGCAGACAACTGTCGACGAGACTTAGAATTTTAAGTTGATGACTGGGTATTCTTAAAGGTGTCACCAATGAAAGGAGTGATGAGATTTGGTAAGAAAGGAAAGTTGAGTCCTCTATATATAGGACCTTATAGGATTGTCCGCAAGGTGGGTCAAGTAGCTTATGAATTGGACTTATCCTCAGGACTTGAATCAGTCCATCCAGTTTTTCATGTCTCAATGCTCCGTAAGTGTGTTAGAGATCCTACGACGATTGTTCCAGTAGATGATGTTCGAGTGACAGAAAGGTTGGCTTATGAAGAAGTACCCGTTGCCATACTGGATAGGCAAGTACGGAGACTTAGAAATAAAGTAGCCTTAGTTAAGGTCTTATGGAGAAATAACAACCAAGAAGAAATGACTTGGGAAGCGGAAGAAAATATGAAGTCCAAGTACCCGCGTTTATTTTAGCCTCCGGAAGAAATCCAAGATGAAACGTCAAGATTATGAGGTATGTATACTTCCTTTTTATGCTTTTGGGTCGTGTGTGGCCAAACTCTATTACTATTATGTTGTGGCCTTGTGAGGCATTATTATTATGGGTTGTTGTAACAGGATAGTAGTGCCATGTTACAGGGGAAACTCTGGCAAAATGTTCGTAAAATTCCCGAGAACTCAACATTCGAGGACGAATGTTCTTGAAGGGGGGAAGAATGTTACACCTCAGAAAATTTCCATTGACACACAATGAATAGAATAACGGAGGGCACGAAGTATACGATGTTTCAAAAAGTAAGAAATAGCATTTGATGATCCTAATAGAGATTTTAAAGACATTCGAGGTAAGAGAAGAAAGTTGGCCAAGAAAGGCAAGGTATACATTGTGTATCGGAAGAGATTTACGAGTAACAAGTTAATGGTGACATAATCATGTCTTGGAGAAGAGTTATAAGGTCCCTTAGGTTGTTAATGGGGTGTTAAACAAGTGTTAAGAAGGTTCCATAAGGATAGGAGATCAACGAATGATGAAAATCATTTCAAGGAAATGGGGTTATACGACCGACTTATACGGTCCGTATAACACCCAACAGAAATGTTGTTTCTCTGATGGTGAAGTACGGTCACTTATACGGACCGTATAATGTTGTACGGACCGTATAAGTGTCCGTGGAAGTCCCGACGGGCTGAATTAAGTCCAAGTATAAAGTGATGTTCCCACGTCATTATTTTTATTTCCCATTCTTCTCCATCTCTCTCAAGGCTTCTAGAGTGTTATACACATTTCATCAACACTGAATCAAGACTAATCAAAGATCAACTTCATCAAACCAAGAGAACTAAGTGCAAGAAACTCATTAGGGTTCATCTAAGGCAAGAAATCCCATTAGAAGTGAACTAGGATTTTGGCTCAAGTGAAGTATTTCCACTCAAGGCTCATTCCCCCACTATCTAAGGTAAGTTTTATGATCATTCCATGTTGTTTAAGGTATTGAGAGGTTGAAAGACTTGAATTGTAGAAGGAGATAGAAAATGGGTCATGAATATGAGAATAGTGAAATCTTTGAGTGGTAGCTTAGAATGAATCATGATTCTCGATATGTTATGATTACAATTATGCTATGAATGATGATAAAAATATGGGAGAAACATTAGATGAGGATGAATGTAATGTTGTATCATGATCATGATTAAGGATGACCTTAAGAGGAAATTGTAGGAGTTGGATAATGATGAACTTGACAAAAGTTATTGATTATGATATTACGAATGTTATTATTGATTATTGGGAGTTGCTATGTGATATGGGGAAATGCTGCCCAATTTTCTCTACCCTTAGTTGAGCATGTTCATATGATCGATTAGCTAATGTTAATACGAACTCTCTTGAAGGTAGAAACGTAAGCATTGAAGGAGAACGACCAAGCGGTAGAATAGCTAAACGAAAAGGTATGTAAGGCTAGTCCTTTCCTTCTAAGGCATGACTCCATGGCATGAATCTTCCTATCTTTCTATGACTTCTCTAAATATATGTATATAACGGAAAATCATGAGTTTATGTTCATGAAGAGCCTTATATGAGGTGAAGTAAGATAATGACGATGATGAGCTTAAGTCTAAAGATTCTAAAGTTCATGATATGATGCTTCTATAAAGCTAGTGATCCAAATTATGATTTATTGATGTTGTTCTTTGTGCCACACTCACCTTACATGCTAATTCCTTTAAGGTGAGGCAGAATGCTTATGAATGCTCCATAATGGAATTGGGGGTTCACGACCTTATGTCACCCCGATAAAGTATAGTTGTCTTTGAGTTTTTATGCATGCATTATGACGAGTACATGATGATGATATTACACCGCACCTATATGGCCGGGCAGACACCGCTAAAGCAGGTAGCGTATACACCATGTCTAGATGGCATGGGCAGACACCACTAGTGGGCGGCATAAGATGGTTACCTCGGACGCGGGAGGCCTGGACACGAGCTAATGATGATCACACCGTACCTATATGGTCGGGCAGCTTATATAGATATGCCTGCTTGATATGATGATGTTTATGAAGTGAGTTAGCATGTTTTATTTCTATCAAAATTTACAGTCAGTTACAGATTGTCCTTCACTTGATGTCTCCTTATTTCTTTGATGTATTGTTATTGTTTATGCCTTACACACTATGTACAATGCTCGTACTGACGTCTTTTTCTTTGGACGTTGTGTTCATGCCCACAGGTAGACAGAGAGGTGATCCAGATTCATAGGAGCTATCAGCAGACATTGAGAGCACTCCATTGTTCCGGAGGTGCCATTGCTTATTATTTTGTGTACATATATTTTGGGCACGACGGGGCGTCCATATGTCTAGTACTCTAGTAGAGGCTCGTAGATACGTATGTGTAGGTAGTATGGTCTTACGATGTCCTTATTGTATGTATATCATTTTGATAGCCGAAAGGCTTATGTATATAAAGGTAAGTATGTTTCAAAATGAAAAGGGTTTTCCTATGATTATGAGCATGAGAATAATGAAGGAACGCAGAATGAGTATGATGAGTAATATTATGAGTGGTGCTCGGTTGTTAGCCCCGGTACCCGTCGTGGCCTCTAGTCGGGTCGTGACACTATTAAAGAGATTTAAAATGGAAGACTCCAAGGCATGCAATCGATACTCCTATTGCCACTGCAAAAAAGTTCACCTTAGATGAATCAGGTACACCAATTGAGCAGAAACTTTACAGAGGCATGATTGGCTCTCTCCTATATCTCACAGCTAGTAGACCTGACATAGTGCTTAGTGTGGGACTGTGTGCAAGATTTCAGTCTAATCCTAAAGAGTCCCATCTAAAAGCAGTGAAAAGAATTTTGAGATACTTAAAAGGAACAAGTGAACTAGGTCTATGGTACCCAAGAGGCAAAAATTTCGACCTGGAAGGATATACTGATGCTAACTATGCAGGGTATATGGTGGATAGAAAAAGTACTACAGGAATTACACACTTTCTGGGGTCACTTTTGCTCAAGTGGGCAACAAAGAAACAAAACTCAGTGGCACTGTCCACTGCTGAGGCAGAATATGTTGCTAATGCATCATGTTGTGCCCAATTGTTGTGGGTCAAGCAGTAATTAAATGATTTTGGGATGGAAATTGGTTGTGTACCTATATTTTGCGATAAAACTGGTGTAATCAACATCGCAAAGAATCCAGTCCAACATAAGAGAACCAAGCACATTGATATAAGGCATAACTTCTTAAGGGACAATGTTCAGAAGGGTCTGATCTCCATTCAGTTCTGCGACACTGAAAAACAAATTGCTGACCTTTTCACAAAAGCCCTGGGAAGAGATCACTTTGAGAAAAACAGGTTGGTGCCGGAGATGATTAAGGTTACTTAGTCATTCCTCTATGGTTGAGTAGAATAGTTGCTTCTTACGCACTGAAACTGAAAGATATTCTACTTAATCCTATACATTTAGTTGTAAATCACTTTTTAATAATGCCAAAAGAGGGAAGATGCAGTTGGTGCAGTTGGTTTGAAACAGGTTCAATACACAGAGTTTGTCATCATCAAAAAGGGGAAATTTGTTGACAATGTGAAGTTTGGATGATTGACAAAGCAAAGAAAATACAAGACATTATTAAAAGACATTATTGAACTAAGAGAATGAGATGAACTTGCCACAGAGTTGTTCAGTGTATAGCATGAATGAATCTATGAGTAGAACAAGTGAACAAGGCAGTAAAGGGAGAGAAGATGAGGAGAGAAGATGACCCAGTAAAAGAAAAGTTAAATGAAGAAATAGAATAAGTATGCAAACATGTTCTATATCAAGGAGTCATTAGATGCAGAGGAGGAATGATCATAGGTCATCAGGTGCAGTGGATGAATAACCAGCAGTGAAGACATTGTATGAAGAGGATTTTATAGTGATCAGAGAAGAGTTGACCAGTTACAGACATACAGATATATGAAACAGGTCTGACAACATGTTCCAACCAATATCTCAGAAGCAGTTCAAAGGCAAATGAAAAATGAAAGAGATTGGTGGAACTGGAATATGAACATGTTCCAGCTCATACAGATGTAGATATCAGAGATGGACGAACCAGGTGGATGAAACAGGTTTGTGAACATGTTCTAACCAAATCCTGCAGCAACAAGGATTTATAGAAGAATTATGGTAAAGACTTGGCGGTCAAGTATGAAAGATTCCTTGCCATATTTTTCGAGATTAGTAAGCCTTCTACAAGGAAAAGAAGCCAACTCAACAAGGCAAGAATCCAAGTACAACACAAAACCTTATTGCGTGTTATGGTCCAACAAGGAGAAGGTTTTGTCACCGACCTGTAGATCTACAATTGTTATAAATACCCAAGTCTTACCAAGAAGAAGTTTGTGCACCCACAAAGAGAGAATTCAGAATATTGAGCAAGGAAAAGCCATATCCAGAATATTCAAGAATCCAAGGTTGCGTCCCTAGTGCAAGAAGACGGATTGAAGGAACTATTTTACTGTATAATGTTCTTCCAGTTCACAAATCTAGAAATCTTGTATTAGGTTGTGGTTATCGAGTTGTGTCTTTATCCTCTTTCATAGAAGCATAAAAGTAGATATAAGCAATTGTAACTTTAAGTAGGAGTTACTACTTAAAGATAGCTTGCTAGTCAGAGTTTAGGTAGCAAGGATGGGGTATGACTGAGGTTGCAGAGTTTGTAACTTAATTTGCAGTTGGCTCGCAGTTGTAGTGAAGTTGGAGGTAAATCATGCAGGTTGTGGTTTTTATTATCCTTGTGAGCCGAGTGGTTTCCACGTAAAAATATTGTGCCCTTTACCTCCCTGTTTGTTTTTATTCCATAAACACGTTCGAAGAACAGGTTAGGTAACGTGTTCTATCCATAGGCAAGAAGTAAGTATACTTGGGGACTGATACCTAGGTCGTGCAAAGCTAACATGAACATTTCTCAGAATCGTTTTGAGTACACCTTTGGATTGCTATCTGTAGCAGTGTTCCAGAATCGTTCACTGTAACACTTGGGATTGTATACATGGTTACACCAATCTTCAGATTTCCTTACTATGGGACTTGGGGGTATACCTTATTATATTTGGAAATACTTGCATTAGGTTCGTTCCTTTACTATTATATATCAATAAGCCACAGGGTGAGCGTAATAGATAATCTTCCAAGCCACAAGGGTCACGTGTATACAATACCTACAGACTGAAAAGCTACACGGGCTATCAACTATGTATAATAATAATAACTGACAAACTAATAAGGTACAAAAGCTATCGACTGTGTATAATAGTAATAACTGCCAGACAGACAAGCTATAGGGCCTATCAGTTGTGTATAATAATAATAACTGCCAGACTGACAAGCTACAAGAGCTATCAACTGAATAATAATAACTACCAAACTGACCAGCTACAAGGGCTATCAGGTTATTTTTAAACATATGATTTAACATCTTTTGGATTAACTTCATTAGATTATGAAAGGTGTTGCACATGATTCAATAGGGGGTCGTTATCTTATGAGCAAGATTTACTTAACATATAAGTCATGGACATCTCTAACAAGATTTTCTATAGTTTATAATATTATTTTTACGTCCGTTATTTAATATTTATTATTAAATGATTATTTTTCAGTACCGAGTAACAATATGATTATCGTTAATGAGATAACTTCAATTTCGACAAATTAAAGGTAAGGTTTTATAAAGTGAAATTATGCTATTATTATTTACTTAAAGGGGCTACGATATTTTTCCTCTACAACCAATTTGTAGAGAAATTCAAACTGGAGCTATTGATGATTCTACGTCAGCTCTAAAGTAAGGAGACCACTTAAAAACCCTCATCGGATAAGAAAAGATATATTTGGAGCACAACCAAGTCTATTCTGAATGAGAAGGCTAAATCATCACCTTATTGAGGAAGTAGCCATGAAGATTGGGTCTGTATGGCTTCTTGGGGGTCAAAAGATCTTCCTTCAGCCTTAAAAGTATGTCACTGATTTAACCCGAATGAAACTATTTCTCAAAATAAAAAAGAATCCTCCTCTTGACGAGGTTGGTAACGTCGCATCCAAAAAAATTGACTAATTTTCCATTAATATTTTTTACCCTACCATACTTGAGTAGCCTTTAATAATATTTAATAAAATAAAGAAAGATATGCATAAAACACAGTCTTTGATCTTTCTTTGCATTTTTAGTTAATTAATTTTATGAACATCCTTTTTGAAATATTCTAGTAAAAAGAAACATATCCCACTGCTCCAAAATTTTCACAGCTCTCTATTTTTTTTTTTTGGTTGTTTGGAAGCACTTTTTGCATCCTTGTTGTAAGTTAGGACTTCAGCTCCTTTTGAAACAGTATCGTACATTGCCTCTAATTTGGTCATTTTGTCTTGATTTATTGAGCGAAAAGCCTTTTTAAAATTCATCAAGATCTTGAGGCATTTTACAAGTTACTCTTTCAGATTTGAAGCATCTTTTTCCGAACTTGAAGTTTGACCTTGTTTTTCTGTCACTAGCTTACTCTTGAATTAGGAATGTGGTTGATGTTTTACAAAATATCCAATGATTCTCCATTGATAACATGATCTTTTCCTACTTCTATATATATATATATATATATATATTCTTGGTTGGATCTTCAAATTGATTTAAATTAATGAAACTTAAGTCTCCAGCGAGATTTCTAAGCGCAACTTTCCTTTTAGAAAATTTAGGGAGTTCATAATATTTTTATTATTATTTAAGTATTAATTTTTATAGAATAAGTAAAGAATAATAGCTAATAAGGTGTTTATACTATTGATTAAACAAAAGAATATATTAGTATGGATAAATATTTAGTAATATTAGTAAGGGAAAATGAGGGCAGGCTATGGGGCCCTTTAGTTGTCCCTAGCGCCATGAGGAAGGTTGGTCCAACCAAAAGTAAGAAACAAAAAGTTGGGAGAACTGCGATCAAACTGCGAGATAGGGAATTAAGCTAATCGGGATAGCATGCGTCCGGAGACTTCCCCAGAAGCCCAGATAGTATAAATAGAAGGTTGATCAGGAGAAAAAATTGTATATTTTGATTAGGGTTCTTAAGTTCTAAGAGAGGATTCCGAGTGAGGGGTTATCTACCATCAAAAGTGAGTAATAATGGATGTTTTGAGTTGATTCTGTTATCATTCATTAATATTGAATTGGGTAAGATTTCATCAAATCTCTTAAATTTAGATTTGAAGGATTTGATTTCAAGAGGTAAAACTACCAAAGCATTATTTATTGTGTATGGTGCTCCCATAAATAATCGTATTAGTCACCTCATTGAATCTATTTCAGTTTTGAGAAAGAGAAAATTATAATGCATAGTAACGTTAATTAGTGTGCAACATTGAAAGTTATTCAAATAAATATAACAAAATTAATACTCTTCCATATTAATTATTGATTTTGTTTTGTTTGTTAATAGTGGTTTTGGAGTTAATTTGTCAAGACATCTCAACTGTTTCACCGGGAACCTACATCCTTCCACCAGACATACAAAGTAACTTCATATACCTATAGATGGAAAGAAATCACCGAACAATTTTATTTCTATTGAGATTCGAACCTTGATACTATCAATGGTCTTCATTTCAACTATCTACTGTCAGGCAACATCTTTGGGTTAATTATCAAGGCTCTTTCTCTTTTTTATCAAGGCTCTTTTTTTTTTTAGTAGAATAAAAATTGATGTTAATCTGGCAGGTTTTCTATCCAATAGACATTTCACTCATAGATATCGTGCCATGATTAAAGGGAACCTAATATCTTTGGGAAAAAAGAAAGAAAGATGTTGCCAAATCTAGATAAAGGCAAAAAATAAAGTTATGACCCTCACAACAATATCTAGTTGAAACCTCTTCTTCAAGAGTCAAGATATGCTAAAGTTAAATAAATGATGTTGATATATGATAATTAAAATGTCCTTCGGATTGAGTCTATGTCCTTTAGATTGAGCCCCATGAGTCTTTCATAAAAAAGAGGTGAATTAGAATTTATTAAGTAGAAGATGAGTCTATATGCATTGCAACCAACTTCATTAGTCCAAACAACCAACTAGCAGATGATTTTATCAAATTTGTTGGAGGACTGTGAATACATTTGCAACAAGCTTGGAGTGATCCTACCTAAAGGAGAGTATTTATTTTTATAATTAATACTCCCTCTGTACCAATTTATGTGAGGGTGTTTGACTGGGCACAAAATTTAAGAAAGTAAGATTTTTGAAACTTGCGGTCTAAAATAAGCCATCGACCTTTGTGTGGCTATAAATCATTTCATTAAGGATAAATTGGGCATTTTAAAGTTAAATTATTACTAAATATATAAAGGCGTCATTCTTTTTGGGACAGACTAAAAAAGAAAGAAAGATCATATAAATTGGGACGAAGGGAGTATTATACAAGATGTTTGTTCCATAACCTACACGCTTGGAACAAGTTTTGCATTTCAATTATTGTAGATTTTTACTGGTGCAATGACATGTGCGATCGCAGTCATTGAGATCGCGCTAAAGGGAGGATGGTTATTCTTTGTGATCATGATCGTGCTTCTCGCAATGAAAAATGACCTGGATGACCTTCGTCATAATGGCCTGCCTTTTTCGATCGCAGTTAAGGGTGGGGGTTCTGAAAATTGTTCAGCAATATTGCACTACAAGGTATGTGATAGCACTGAAGGTAAAGTTTCTTAATCACAATCTCGCAATTAACACCTATAGCGATCGTACTACAAACTTAATAGTATATAATAAGCTCGTTTTGCGTACCAGTAGCTACTTTCACCAATTTTTAGGTGAGGTGCTTTGTGATTTAGGATTTATAAAGGTGGAGAATAGAGATTCAACCTATAACATAAATCTCTAACTCAAGGTAGTGACTTCCCACACCAGTCATGAAATTATACTTGATTTGGGTAGTATTTGAACAGTAAAATCATAAGTATTAATAGTCTAATTTGATAATTTGAATTTAAGTTTAAAAAAGGAAAATTAAACAACTGAATAGGTAAATGGACTCGATTGGAAGTCAATTATACATCTGAGTCCTTAGCTAATGAGTAATGAGATTATGAAATTTGTTTCAAGTTCTGGTCTATCGACCGGTGTAACGACGTAACTGCGTTTTGACCATTTTACCGCTGCGGGAAATTTGGGATGTCCGCCATAGTGGGTAATGGGCCGCCATAGCGGGACCGCTATGGTGAGTCGTATCATTTAATGAGGTCTGCAATAGCGGATGGCCTGACCGCTACAGCGGGACCGCTGTGGCGAAAATACCCACCGCTGCAGCGATTATCGGGAAGCAGTAACCCATTTTTATATTGCTAAATACGAGTTATTAGTCACAAACTCCCATAAACAATTCCCAGAGCAATAAAGGCGATTTCATTCATCACTTTGGTGGAAGCATCTTTGAGGGTAAGTCTTAACCATTACCTTGTTCCTTTCCATTCCTCCTTTAAGTTCTCATGCTAGTTCTAGGTTCTTTAATAGTGTAAGAAAATCCTAGAACCCTACAATCAGTAAACCCTTATTTAAATTATGGATTATTGATTATATTACTGTTCATACAATCTAGAAGCGTAGGTTGTTACCTTCTAGGATGGAATTGCCTTGTCACTTTGAGATTATATATTGTGACTTAGGGTTTCACCCAAATTAGGGGTTTTCGCCTAAATTCTAATTTGAAGAGTTTAAAATGATTAGAAGATTATAAATTAGAGGATTATGATTGTTTGGAATGAGGGTAGGATAAATTCACCCTTAAATTCTGGTTTCGCCGTTTGGATGGTTAGGGGCATTTTGGGTATCATTTCCCAAACATTGTTTCTTATTTAATTAGATAGTCTGTTGCTTACTTAGCATTATATTGCTAGACTTTGAGCATTTCGAGGCATTACAGAAGGGAAAATCTCCAGAGGAGTAGTTGGTATTCGTTTCAGTTTTGCATCCGAAGTAGGTTATAGTTTACTTGAGTTAGACTTTGATTAGTAGCTTGTGTATGTAGTAGAATTGACAGGAGAAAGCATGATTAGGATTTCGGGCATGAAGCCTGCCACTAGCATATGTGTACGATTGAGATACTATCATTGATTGCATTGCATTGTGCTTATCTCATTCTTGTGGTGCATTGCGGACTGGTTGATGATTTACTCTTGATATTGTTGTGTTGTTGTGTTGTTGTGCCTATCTGCCTATTTTGTTCATTTTACAAATGTATGCATGTTACTAATCTTAGTCGGCCTATGATATCTACCGGTACATAGTGTCTCGGGTGACTGGTACTACCTTGCTACACCTTTTTCTTAGTGCAGATTGCGTTCTGAAGACATCTTCCAGACCTCACATTTAGCCTTAGGCCATTTCTCATTCAGATTAGAGGGTGAGCTCCTATCCATGCCATGCTGCCTGAAGATCTTTCCTTATTGATGTCTATTTCATTTCTAGACACTTACGCTATTTCAGACAGTTATTTATTCTTAGACAACTTTATGTTTTAGAGTCCTCGAATGACGACTTTCGTATCTTTAGGGTTGTAATAGCTTAGATTTCTGTACTTTTATCTTATTATGGCATGACTACACAGTTGGTTTAACTTCATTGTTATTGGTTTATAATTAGGTTATTGATTGAATAATTGGCTAAGGGGATGGTTCACCCACCAGGGGGGTTAGTGTGGGTTCCATCACGACGGTTTGGGTCGTGAGAAAGTTGGTATCAGAGCTCTAGGTTCGTCGATCTCATTGTACAAGGACATGTCTAGTAGAGTCTTGCGGATCGGTACGGAGACGTTTGCACTCATCTTCGAGAGGCTATGGGACACTAGGAAAATTCAAAGTCTTTCTTTCTTTCGTGCTACTTGATTCCAATTGGTATTTGGATGATTCAAATTGGTATCTGACTTTTCATTCTATTCTCTTACAGATGGTCAGGACTCGTGCGAGGGCAGCCGTGGATGAGGTACCTGAGCTGGTCGCTAGGGCCGTAGTTCGTGGTGGAGGCCAGTCGAGGTGGTCCCCGGTCGTGGTAGAGGTCGGGGAGCGGCACACCCGGTGACGGGCTCTAGCTGGCCGGTCGGAGCTCGGTCTAGATCCCCCGTGCCTCAGGTAGCTCCAAATGAGGCAGCAGAGTTTGCAGCAGCACCAGCTCATCCAGACATTATAGCTACTCCAGTGTTATCAGACATTATGGTTCGAGTGTTAATTTTGTTGAACGGTTTGACTGAGGCAAGTGTGTTACCAGTACGCTCCAGATGGTCAGGGTGTCAAATTGGGTGATCTGGCTCTGGATAGGGTTCGTGCCCTAAGGCCATAGTATGCTGCAGCTGTGGCTCCATGTATGGATGAGGCTCTTGGACCTGAGGTATTTCCTAGACCAGTGGTAAGGCCGGTGATAACTGGTGATGAGCATGATTTGTTTTGGAGGTTTACTAAGATGAAACCTCTAGTTTTCTATGGCACTGAGACTGAGGATGCTTATGAGTTCATTATTGACTGTCACGAGAGGCTCCATAAATTGGGGGCAGTTGAGAAGCTTGATGTTGAGTTTATGACCTTCCAGCTCTTGGGTGATGCCAAGTTGTGGTGGAGGGCTTATGTGGAGTGTAGATCATCCGGGTTGCCTCCATTGACTTGGACCCAGTTCTATTCAGTTTTCTTGGAGAAGTACGTCCTGCGTACTATGAGGGATAGGAAGCGTGATGAGTTCGGTAGCATTGAGCAGGAGAGCTCTTTGGTTGCTGCTTATGAGGCCCGATTCCATTCCTTATCCCGTTATGCTCTCCAGCTATTGCCTACTGAGGAGGAGACAGTTAGGAGGTTTGTGATAGGGTTGAACACTGCTTTTCAGTTGTCAGCTCTTCAGCTTGTAGCCTTAGGATCTTCTTTCCAAGATGTGGTGGACCATGTTAAGACCGTTGAGGGTGTTAGACATGATAGTTATGGTAAGTATAGAAGAAGGCCCGCAAGGGTGGTAATTTTAGTGGTTCATTCTCCCGCGGATAGAGTTCCCAGGTTTATTCGGTAAGTCCTATTTAGTCAGCTATGCAGGCTTCGGTTGGAGGTCTATCAGGGGCCGGTCAGTACTCTTCTAGTCAGCCGGGAGGTTAACAGGCCAAATTTTCAGACCATGGTGGTTATTCTGCTTCTTCGATTTCTGTTCAGCGGCCAACGCTAGACTGTGGATGCTTTGAGTATGGTGAGCTAGGGCATTTCAAGAGAAATTGTCCCAGACATAGACATAGTGGCCAGAGTGCTCAGTACCAGGCTCCCAGGGCTCCTGTTTCATCAGCTAAATAAGAAGGATCTTATGGTAGGGACCGTGCTCAGACTAGGCATAGTGGCCACACAGATGGTAGAGGTGGCACCCAGCCTAGAAGAGGAAGATCTCATTCAGGCAGAGAGAGACATCAGATCGGTAGGGCGGAGCTCAATCAGGACAGGGTGATCGTGGAGGTTCGCAGGCTAGTGGCGGATGGGTTCATTGCTATGCCTTTTCTGGCAGATCAGAGGCTGAGGGTTCCGATGCAGTCATTACAGGTAACATCTCAGTCTGTTACCGGACGACGTCTGTGTTGTTTGATCCAGGTTCTACATTCTCTTATGTGTTCACGTATACTTATATGGGTCTTGATATGATTGTGATTTGCTTCTTGCCCCTATTCATGTATCTACTCTAGTTGGAGACTCAGTGGTTAGAGATAGGGTATATCGGTCTTGTACTGTCATATTTATGGGTTATGGTACATGGGTTGATTTAGTGATTCTTGATATGGTAGACTTTGATGTTATTTTGGGTATAAGTTGGCTAGGTCCTTACCATGCGATTCTGGACTGTCATGCCAAGATAGTCACTTTAGCTATTCCGGGTAGGTCTAGACTTGAGCGGAAGGGTACCTCTAGTCCCTCCCCAAGGAAGATTATTTCTTTTCTTCATGCCAGGAAGCTAGTTGATAGCTGTTGTTTGGCTTATATGGTATATGTTCGTGATACTAGTGCTGATGTTTTATCGCTTGAGTCAGTTCCTATGGTGTGTGAGTTTGCGGAGGTATTTATTGCGGACTTTCTAGGTATGCCACTCGACCGTAATATAGATTTTTATATTGACTTAGAGCCAGGGACTCGCCATATTTCTATTCCGCCATATCAGATAGCACTAGCAGAGTTGAGAGAGTTGAAGGAGCAGCTTCAGGGCCTTCTGAGTAAGGGGTTTATTAGGTCGAGTGTCTCCCCTTGGGGCGCTCCTGTGCTTTTTGTTAAGAAAAAAGATGGGACTATGCGGATGTGCATTGATTACCGCCAGTTTAACAAAGTCATCATTCGGAATAAGTACCCCATTTCTCGTATTGATGATCTATTCGACCAGCTTCAGGCGCTTCCATGTTTAATAAGATCGATTTGAGATAGGGTTTTCACCAGTTGAAGATTCGGGCCGAAGATATTCCTAAGACAGCCTTCAGGACTCGATATGGGCACTATGAGTTTCTTGTTATGTCTTTTGGGCTTACTAATGGCCCAGTTTCTTTTATGGATTTGATGAATGGCATTTTTAAGCCATACTTGTATTCTTTTGTGATAGTGTTTATTGATGACATACTAGTTTACTCGAGGAGTAGGAAGGATCACGAGAAACACTTGAAGATTGTTCTGGGTTGTTGAGAGATAGGGAGTTGTATGCCAAGTTCTCCAAGTGTGAGTTTTAGCTTGAGTCTATATCCTTCTTAGGTCATGGAGTATCGAAGGAGGGAATTATGGTTGATCCTAAGAAGATCGAGGCAGTGAGAGATTAGGCTAGGCCTACTTTAGTGATAGAGATTCATAGCTTCGTGGGTTTGGCCAGCTACTACCATCGGTTCGTGAATGGGTTTGCTTCTATTGCTTCGCATTTGACCCGTTTGACTAAAAAAGAAGTACCTTTTCAGTGGTCCGACGAGTGTGAGGAGAGCTTTCAAAAGCTCAAGACTTTATTGACTATAACTCCGATTCTATCATTGCCCGTGGAGGGCAAGGACTTTGTGGTTTATTGCGATGCTTCTCATTCTGGTTTGAGTGTTGTGTTGATGCAGGAAAAGAAGGTTATTGCTTATGCTTCCAGAGCACTGAAGATTCATGAGAAGACCTATCCTACTCACGACTTGGAGTTAGCCGTGGTGGTTTTTGCTTTGAAGATTTGGAGGCACTATCTCTATGGTGTCCATTGTGAGGTATTTACTGATCATCACAGTCTTCAACTTGTATTTACTTAGCGGGATCTTAATTCTAGGCAGCGGAGATGGATGGAGTTGCTTAAGGATTACAACATTACCATTTTATATCATCCTGGCAAGGCAAACGTGGTAGCGGATGCCTTGAGCAGGAAGTCAGATAGTATGGGTAGTTTGGCTCGCTTGATCGCTTCGGAGCGTCCGTTAGCCATGGAGGTTTAGACTCTGGCTAATAGTTTTGTGAGGCTTGATATGTCCGATTTGGGTAGGGTGTTGGCTTGTGTTGAGGCGAGATCGTCACTTCTGGACTATATTAAAGAAAAGCAGTTCGAGGATGCAAGATTGTGCAAGATCCGTGATAAGGTTTTGAGTGGTGAGGCCAGGAAGGCCCTGTTTGATAGTGAGGGGGTCTTGAGGATCAAGGGGCGTGTTTGCATTCCTCGTGTTGATGACTTGATCTGAACCATTAAAACGAGGAGTCCCACAGTTCTAGATATTCTGTTCATCCTGGTGCTACCAAGATGTATCGTGACTTGAGGTAGCCTTATTGGTGAGCTAGGATGAAGCGTGATATTGTTGACTTTGTTTCTCAATGTCTGAATTGTCAGCAGGTTAAGTACGAGCACCAAAGACCCGGGGGTACGCTTCAGAGGATGCCCATTCCTGAGTGGAAGTGGGAGAGGATAGCCATGGATTTTGTCGTTAGTCTTCCGAAGACCTTGGGCAAGTTTGATTCGATTTGGGTTATTGTTGACAGGTTGACTAAGTTACGCTCATTACATACCGGCTCAGATTACCTACACTGCTCAGAAGTTGGCCCAGATTTATATCCGTGAGATTGATCGTTTTTGCATGGGGTCCCTATTTCCATCATATCTGATAGAGGCCCGCAGTTTACGTCTCGATATTGGAGGACTTTATAAGCCGAGTTGGGTACTTAATTGGATCTTAGTACCGATTTTCACCCTCAGACATACGATCAGTCTGAGTGGACGATTTAGATTCTCGAGGATATGCTTCAAGCTTCTGTGATTGACTTTGGTGGTCATTGGGACTAGTTCTTACCATTGGCGGAGTTTGCTTATAATAAGAGTTACCATTTGAGCATTGATATGGCTCCGTTTGAGGGTCTTTATGGGAGGCGATGCCGATCTCCTATCGGATGGTTTGATGCCTTTGAGGTGAGGCTGTGGGGTACCGATCTTTTGAGAGAGTCATTAGATAAGGCTAAGGTGATTGAAGATAAGCTTTTAGCGGCTCAGAGTAGACAGAAGGAGTATGCGGACAGAAAGGTCCAAGATCTTAAGTTCATGGTTGAGGAGCAGGTCTTATTGAAAGTATCACCCATGAAGGGTGTGATGAGGTTTGGGAAGAAGGGCAAGCTCAATCCTAGGTTCATTGGTCCATATGAGATTCTTGACCGTGTGGGGGAGGTAGCCTATCAATTGGCATTGTCTCTTGGTTTGTCGGGTGTTCACCCGGTGTTTCATGTGTCAATGCTAAAAAGATATCATGGTGACGGTTCTTACATCATTCGTTGGGATTCAGTCTTGCTTGATGTGAACTTGTCTTATGAGGAGGAGCCTATTGCCATTTTTAATAGAGAGGTTCGTAAGTTGATGTCTAAAGAGATAGCGTCAGTGAAGGTTCAGTGGAAGAATCGTCCTGTTAAGGAGGCTACTTGGGAGACCGAGTCTGATATGTGTGATAAGTATCCCCAGCTTGTCACCTAGTCAAGTACCTTTCCTTTTATTTCTTCCCTTGTCTGTTTGAGGACGAACAGTTGTTTAATTGGTATTTGATTCAACAACCTGTTAGGTCGTTGTGTGTGTTTTAATCATTTTACCTCTGCTGATCCATTTCTGAGACTAGGAGTGAGTCTAGTGAAAACTTAAGGAGGTAGAATCATTAAGTGAAGGAATTGACCTATAGTTGACTTTTAGATAAACAGACCTTTTTTTTTATTTTTCGTCGATTTCGTGAGGTCCGGAGGGTCGATTATGTTATAGCCCGTATTTCGTACGTTCGGATATTGGGGTTTGATTGAAGTTAAGGACAAGATTATGTTCTAAAATAATTTTAATGAACGAGTTGTTAGGAATATTATTTATAGTACATTGGTGGTATGGAAATATTGAGAAAGTTTAAGGGCAAAAAGAGAGAATTTGCAAAATGTATTTTAACCGGAAGGTTGTGTGCATATGGTAATAATGTGTAAAGTCGAGGGCAAAACGGGAATTTCACCAAAGGTTCATGAAAGTTCCAAAGAGGGCCACATTGGCCATGTGAAAGAAAAGAAGATGACAAGTTGCCATAATATTCATCTTTCATACATGGAAATTTCTAGAATTTTGGGGACTAAAGTGTACAAAAGAAGACACTTGGTCTTCTTTGACCATGTTAGAAATTTCAAGAAAAAAAAAGAAGAAAAGTCTAGAGAAAAAAAGAAGGAGAGGCATGTGCCCCTCACATGCTTGGAGGATATATATATATATATATGACATACTAGTCATATTTCTCCACATTAATCCAAGAAGCCTTAAGAGAAAGAAAAGTGAGGGCCAACAAATATGGCCTATTCGGCCATACATGGTGGGGGAAAAATATTGAGGAAAATTGTTCAACAATTATTTCCCTACTAATTGGAAGGTCCCTAGCAAGGTGGTGTAATTAGTGGAGCAAGAAAAAACATTCATTCTTAAGGCACAACTCTAGCCAAGTTGAAGAACTAAGTGAAAGGTAAGGATTCAATCTTCTTTTATATGTTATGGATGTTTGCGTATATGTTGTGTGTGTGTAGGAATAAATGAAAGTCATGAAAATATGGATGTAAAGTTGAAAGTGAAATGTAAGTCATGAATAAGACCATGTTGTGTCAAGATGATGAGTTCATTTTATTTAGTGTTTTGATTGTTATGGATATGGATTCCATGATGAGAATGAGGATTCAATGGTTATGCAAATGACAGTTATGTTCATTGTGATATGATTGAAAAGTTGAATGCGACATTAGCATGAATAAATATTTGTATAAAATGATTGTGGTTAATGCATGGTTGTGATATAGATTATGAGTCTAGAATAGGAAAAATGGGTTGCCAATATTTTTATGGAAGTTGGAAGATTTCGGGTGTGTGTGTGTATTATGGCCGAGTGGAGGCCATGTTGGTAGGATGTGATTAAATTTGAAAAAAAGAAATTAAGTTGTTATTGTTTTTGTTGATATATGGAAAGTGTTGACGAAGTAGTATATTGATTGAATCGTTTGAAAGTTATATGAATTGAATGGAATCTAATTGAATTGAATTGTTGGTATTGCCATCATAATGTGGCCGAGTTCCATTCTCGGGTTTGTTGTTGTATCCGAGTTGATTTCGGGGATGGCGCATTACGGGGAAATGTTACCGAAATTTCTGTAGACAAATGTGAAGTTAAGATTCAACTTCTAAATGCCCTAATTAATGTTTGGTAAACGTGACCAAATGTAGATTTTGGAGAAGTTGGAACTTGAATTTGGAGGAGCGTAAGTTAAGCGGAAAAAGGTATGTAAGGCTTCACCCTCTCTCTTTGGCATTATTGAAATGTAATAGGCTTGGATACGTGCTTGGGACCACTCCAACTCTAGTTTGAAATCCGAGTTTGAAATTAGTTTTTCATTCAATAGAATTGAATTAAGTTCTTCACATTTTATTGAATAATTACACTTTGGGATCTATAATCTTGTCAAATGAAACCGGATTACAATAAAACCCTCATAAATGGCTCCATATAAGCTTATTGTATATAGTTTGGTGTTGATTATTGACCCGAGGTGGGCCATGTAATCCCGAATTCTCTCCTTTTGTTCTATTTGACTTGTTTTGCATAAAATTAAAGGAAAACTTTTGGTTATCATTCCGATTATTAAACAATAGTGCTTTAACCAATCTAGTGATTCCAAGGCTTTCTTCTTCTTTGATTGCTCGTAAATGTTTTTAAAGTGCCCGTATTTTTCCCAAAACAAAGATTTATGGCAAAATAAGCTCTATACATGATCCTTTTGAATATGTCCTACAATGACATGGATGATGTCAAGGAAGAAAATGTTTATATGATGAATATGACAATGATGATTCCATTATTGAAGGTTCCAAAGTTCATGATTTCGGCACCGATTTTAGAACGTTGAGCTATTTCTATGAATCCTCTATCATTCATGAATGATGACTATTTAAAAGATTCTAAAGTATACGAAACAACGCCTTCATCCCGTTTTTATGTTTTCTCATGATATTACTCTCCATTAATAGTCTCCTTATATTAACCGTTCATGGGTCAAGATGATGTTAAGCGCCCAGTTATTCCATAATATAACGGAGGTTACCGACCTTACGTCACTCCGATAGAGTTCTATGTTTTTTTGTTCATGCATTGCGTATGAAATATTATATATACGGGGAAGATTGGGAAAATGACGAGAAGGCGTTATATACACACGGTACATGTATCCGTATTATATGTATCATGGGGGATGCCCGGGATATATATACATTTATGGTTATATACGCATTACCACCGGCAATATAATATGTTCTATTTTTAGGATATATATGAAAGAAATGTTTTTTTTAAGAGAAAGATAAGCATGCATGGCATCCGTATGGACTTATATGCCGTAAGTTCCTCGGCTATCCTACATATGTTCTATGTTTCCAACACTATTGTTCATATGTATGACCTTTACCTCACGATATGATATCCTGCGTTATTATTCATGCTTATATCTCTTACTATGTTGCTATGTTCAGTTACATATGCAAAGGATATGGAGACCCCTCTTCTTTCATGCGTTTTGATGTCTCTCATGATTCTTATGTAGTCTAGCATAGAGGATGTTCTTATTGGTAGAATCCACTTGTCCCGGAGTGCCGCCGAGTCGCAGTATAGATCCCCCTATGATGCTTTGATCGGTTAGAGACTTTGCGTTCAGTACGCGGCTGGGTCGGTAGTCGGTGTGGCTCCTGCTCGATATGTTATTATGTTTCGTGTCATGAGTCTTGTATGATGTCAGATTTTACTTATGGAATTTTTTTTTTATGTATTCATTTCTAATTGATTCATAAGTTCATATGTGTAATAAGAGTTAGCGGGTTCGCCCTCCCGTCCCTTGCCCATCACACTCTATTAAGGCAAGTGTGACAAAGTGACTTTGTGGATGTATTTGACAGATGATATTTTGAGTACTTGTTTGGAAACTTATTTTATTCCATTTGGGGGTTGACTTAGTAAATTAGATCTCCGTTGGGAATTCTGAGGCCACGGGTAAGTTCGTAGCATATTTTTACCATTGTGCGCATTCTTTTGTATATATATATATATATATATATATATATATATATATATATATAGTTCATGATGTTATCCTTTCACAGTCGGTATAGCCGCCACAATGGAAACGACTTGTGAACGAGACCGCTCGCCATCGGGGGGGACGGGGATGTTCGCCATAAGAGTGTTACGACACGTTAGGATCGCTATCGAGCCGTGTCGGGCTTGTCGAGGTCCACCATGGCAGGGCTTGTCGTGACGGACCGGCCTTTTCGGGAGAAATACCCACTGCTGCGGCGATTGTCGGGAAATAGTGACCCATTTTTATATTGCTAAGTACGAGTCAGTAGTCACAAACTCCCATAAACAGTTCCCAACGAAATAGAGGCGATTTCATTCATTACTTTGGAGGAAGCATATTTAAGGGTAAGTCCTAACCATTACCTTGTTCCTTTCCATTCCTCTTTTAAGTTCTCATGCTAGTTCTAGGTTCTCTAGTGCTGTAAGAAAATCCTAGAACCCTAGAATTAGTAAACCCTTGTTTAAATTGTGGATTATTGATTATATTACTGTTCATACAATCTAGAAGTGTAGGTTGTCACCTTCTAGAGTTGAATTGCCTTGTCACTTTAAGATTATATGTTGAGACTTAGGGTTTCACCAAATTGGGAGTTTTTGCCTAAATTCTAATTTGAAGAGTTTAAAATGATTAGAAGACTATAAATTGGAGGATTATGATTGTTTGTATTGAGGGTAGGATAAATTCATCGTTAAATTATGGTTTCGCCCTTTGGATGGTTAGGGGCGTGGTATCATTCCCCAAACATTGTTTCTTATTTGATTAGATAGTTTGTTACTTACTTAGCATTATATTGCTAGACTTTGAGCATTCCGAGGCGTTATGAAAGGGAAAAGCTCCAGCGGAGTTCGTATTCGTTCCAGTTCTGCATCCGAGGTAGGTTATGGTTTACTTGAGTTAGACTTTGATTAGTAGCTTGTATATGTAGTAGAATTGACAAGAGAAAGCATGACTAGGCTTTCAGGCATGACGTCTGGTTGGATACTACTTAGGTTGGTATGACTTCTGATTATGTGGGCTTGTCGCCATTACTTTATGAATTCAACATGAGGTGTATTTGTTGTGAATTGGAAGAAAGGGGTTAATATATACTCTTCTTGTTATTTGAGATAGCTTGTATGTTCATGCTATTGTTGAGTTGATTTATCTGATCTTGATATGACTTGTGACATGAGGACTTGTATTCAGTGACACTGATATTATTAATTGATCATGCTTCATATTGGGTTCTGGACTTGAACCACATTGAGATTCATCTTGTGATCGGATATATATATATATATATATATATATATATATATATATATATATATATATATATATATATATATATATATATAAAGGCACATTTGACAGGGGTGAGGATGTGGCCTAGTTATGGGCTCGTGATCCGAGGTCAGTTCCGGAGCGAGTGGTACATGAAAAACATGGGTCCCATGCAGGTCATGACTATTGTGCAAATAATTCCCTTATCATGTGTGTATGGTTGAGATACTATCATTGATTGCATTGCATTGTTCTTAACTCATCCTTGTGGTGCATTATGGACTGGTTAATGATTGACTCTTGATATTGTTGTGTTGTTGTGCTTTTGTGCCTATCTTCCTATTTTGTTGCTTTACAAATGTATGCATGTGACTAATCTTAGTCGGCCTATGATATCTACTTATACATAGTGTTTTTACTGATACTACCTCGCTGCACCTTTTTTTGAGTGCAGATTGCATTCTGAAGACATCTTCCAGACCTCACATTTAACCTGAGGCCATTTCCCGTTTAGATCAGAGGGTGAGCTCCTATCCATGCATGCCGCCTGAAGATCTTTCCTTGTTGATGTCTATTTCATTCCTAGACACTTATGCTATTTCAGACAGTTATTTATTCTTAGACAACTTTATGTTTTAGAGTCCTCAAATGACGACTTTCGTATCTTTAGGGTTGTAATAGCTTAGATTTCTGTACTTTTATCTTATTATGGCATGACTAGATAGTTTATGGTTTAACTTCATTGTTATTGGTTTATAATTGGGTTATCGATTGAATAATTAGTTAAGGGGATGGTTCGCCCAACAGGGGGGTTAGTGTGGCTACCATCACGATGGGTTGGGTCATGACAACCGAAGGATTCACTTTTGATTTGACTTCCTATTTTATCTGATTTTGGATTGCCCTAAAAATACGAGACTTAATCTAATGCGTATATTTGACACCAGTAATGCTTATTTTGCACAAATTGAGAGTTAATGAGAAAGAAAATGTAAGACAATTGAGAATTTGGCTTTAGGTCAAATTTGACCGCAAGTTAGTGGGCCTTTAGCTCTTGATTGCATGCTTTTTACAGAAAATGTCTATTGCGTTTAAATTATCTAGTTTTTGTGTGTGTGGGGTGGGGGAGGGAGGGGGGAGCATGTGTTAGATTAGTCATTTTAAAATATTTAGTATTGGCCATAAGGTCTTAAAATGGTGTATTTACATTATTTTAAGATAATTTTAGTAGTAGATGATATTGAGAATGATTCATAGCAATTGCTAATATTTAAAATAATTGTTTAGCAGTTGTAATTCATTTCACCTTTTAGCATTGTGTTGCCTTTTTTAGTAAGACGTTATTATATAGAGGTCCTGCGCATCTTGTGTAGCTTGGACATCTAATCCACCTACACATAATGACTCTACATTATTGAGTGATCACCCGATAATATGAATGGTCGGTGCACCAAACAAGAGGGGTCAAATAGGTGGCCAATACATAAAGACGAGTAAGACATATAGGCTAACCCAATGCTCTGTAGCAGCTGCCTTTCGATCTCTGTGTATCTATTCTTGTGATATTGTGAATCAGCTACATACTTGTATATTGCTTTGCACTTGTTGTATACTATTTTATGTTATTTATGAACTATACTACTTTAGAAGACTTATCTCCTGTGTAAGATAGGGGCGGGTCGATGATTTTATTAGTCTTTTAGACTCATCATTCAATGCTACTTGTAGATATATTGAGAGTGACACAACAACAAATTGTTGAGTTTTGCTTGTTATTCGCTTGAGTTTACTTGTGTAATGATCAGGAAGTGATTATATGATACGATATGTTTGATAGCCTAATTGTTGGTTGCAACCGTATGTCATAGGTTTTTGGAGATTTTACTATGCGATCCTGAGCACTTGTAAGTTAGAGTATAGGAGTTGCTTGAGGACAAGCAAAGATTTAAGCGTGGGGTTGTGATCGGCGTCTAGAAGTACATGCTTTTAGATACTTTACGCCTCACATTTTGTTACTCTTTAATTGTGTTTTAAGTACATTTTAACCACTTTATACTTAATGTGTGTTTATCCCTATGATTTGATTGTGAACCGATGATTTGATTAAAAAAGGCATGAAAAATGAGTTTGAGATCTGATTAAAAGTCATTCTCAAGCATTCAGATCAAGCTAAGCACTCGAGGGCCAAGAACCCATGAAAAGAAGTAAAAAAAAGTTGATTGAACCATTAGGTCCGTATTATGATTTCCGAACTCGTAGCAACAAGAATCGTCGAATTTCGAAGTCGTACGAGAGAGATATGACCATTTTGGTGTTGAGCTGCAGAACTTTCCAAAATGTGTTGGTGTGTTGCACCGTGTGCCTATAGGGTGCAGCGTACTAGTGTGATTTCTGCCAAATCCGAGGTGATTTTGGACTCTCTAAGAGATCTGATCTATGGTCAAATTCTAACACTATAAATATATGTTCTACATGTTTTTGCAGAAGCAATCTAAGAATTCTAGAACATGGGTGCACCACTAAAAAAAGAAGGAAAAAATGTATTAAGTGGGAATTGATCCCTATTCCTCTAGGTAAATAACTCAACCTTGAACCAAGTGCACTATTTAGCCTTCTTGTAGCATGGGTGCCAGCAGATAGTATTATACCAATTTTAGAAAATATATACATAAAGTTGTTGGCGGGTGACCAGAGGTTACGAGTTCGAGCCGTGGAAGCAACCTCTTCCTGAAATGCAGGGTAAGACTGCGTACAATAAACCTTTGTGGTCTGGCCCTTCTCCGGACCCCACACGTAGTAGGAGCTTAGTGCCCTAGGTTGGCCTATATATACATAAAATACCTAATTTTAAGAGAGACCATGGGTTTACGTGCCCCAAATTTAGTACATGAATTCGCCTGTGTGTTTTTTGAGAAAAGATTAAGATCTTGGAGAGGCATAAAATGCAAGAATGGCAACGACATCATCGTAGAACAACGATTCACACAATTTATCACATCTTTCTTCTATTCTTGTAGTCGAATGATTATAGATTGTGTAATCGCCACATTATTAGTGGATAGTTTCTTATTATTCTAGGGTTACGAGATTATTCATGATTGTTTTTAGTTGAAAACATTTGATTATCATCGATACCTATTGATTTAATTAGTTTACTTACATCATTATGCGCTTAATTGTTTGATTGCTACCAATTGAATACTATATGTGAATTTAGACTATGAGTCCTGGTCAAGAGGTCTATTTTGTATTGTAGGATAAGGTAGGGCTTGTTCGATAATCCGGCCATCCATTTGGCACTGACTAACTTACAATTAGCAAGTGACAAACTGGTACCTTCATTTGTTCACGTTGCTTAGTCAAATACAAGAGATACAAGCATCTTATTATTAGAGATGATCATGAGAACATAAACATTTCAATAGTTTGGGTAGACTTCGTTCTAGGGTCCTCCATCCAAGATAAAATCAACCTTGTGGTTAGTAGAATAGATTTTCAACAGACTAACTCAAGTGGGTACACAACTTGTACGAATTAATAAATTCCTTCGTAACTCTAGGATTTTTCTCTCTTCTAAGTTCTGAACAATATTACTTGTTCTTGTTTATTTACTACCTTCAATTCTATAAATTCTTGATTTTCTACTATTTTGTAATGACCCGCTTGGTTGTTATAGTCTTTTCTACACTTTTGACCCTTCCTCGAGCTTGTTCAGCTCACTTTTGACTCGAGGGGACTGTTGACATGCTTCTCGAGGTGTTCGGGTTGATTTTGGTGACTTTTTGGGAAAAAATGGTTTTAAGCAAAAAAGAGTTGACTCAAAGTTGACTTTTGGGTAAACAGACCTTTTTCGAAAATTCGTCGATTCCGAGAGGTCTGGATGGTCTTTTAAAAATTGTGTGTATATCTGGTTCGGTTCCCAATGCACTCGAGTGCATTTTGGGACTTGGGTTGGGAAGTTGGTTTGAGGTATCGAGGGTTGACTCGGTCAACGAGACCTCTATTGCGAATTCCGAGACCACGAGTGCTTTCGTAGTGTATATTTATGTGAGTCTATGTATGTGGTCTGTGAGCAGATGGCCTCGGGTATTAGTCGGGATTTCGGATTGAGATTGTGTTTATTTGGAAAATTCTGGTGCTGGTGTCCACTATGGCGGCACCCTTACCGTCCCAGCGGTACCGCCATAACGGTGGGATGGGCCGCTTGGGTGGCCATGTGTATTGTTGCCTAACCGTTTCGGCGGTCTGAGAGATCTTCGGGGCGGGACCGCTGCTGCGGTCCCGATGTCGCCATAACTGTATCGGATCTGTTATTTCATTAATTGTGTATTAAAAGCCCTAAGTCTCTCATTTATTACTATTCCGAAATCTGAGCTATTGGTAGCAAATCTAGAGTATTCTTGGAGAAGATTCTTGGTGGTAAGTCCTTCTAATCCCTTTGCTATTCCATTATGCCTAATCATCTTAGAATTCCTTTATCTTGATAGTTCATTAAGTAATTGAAGATTAAGAAGGGCTTTAATGAATATTCTTTCCAGGCTTTTAAATCATGATTTGTTGGCTGAGTTAGCTTCGTTAAGCATTGAATTGATGATTAGAATCCCTTATTTCATAACTTCTTCCTAATTAGAAGCTAATTGGTGGAATTGGAAGTTAGGGTTTACACCTCAAATTTGGGGGTTTTGCCTAGAATCCGAAATTGAATGAATTGTTGATTACTCTAGCTTGCTATTGATGGGAATTGATCACCTCGAGGTTTAATTTCATGTTGGGATCTTTAGATTCCTAATTTCACCTTTCTAGTTCATAAACCCTATTTCATAGGTTAGGGATTTGGGTCTTGAATAGAAGTAGGGTTTGTTTGATGCTCTTCTTGATTCTAATTCCATGATTCGAATATGCTTAGACTTTCTTGACCTCGAGGCTCAAACGAAAGGAAAGGCTAAGGTGTGATTGTTGGTTGTATTGTTGTTCGGCCTTCCAGGTAGGTTACATTTTATCCTATGGTGAGATTTCGTTTAGTGAAGCATATATTTAGACGATATTGTCGGAGAAAGCATGTAAACCTTCGGGTATGAAGTTGGGTTGGATATTGTCTTATGTTGGGCCCTGTTGTGTGATTGGGGTTAGCCACCCCGTTGTGTTGTGACTTGATTTGCTCTATTGTTATTGGCTTAATGCCGTGTGATGATAGTAGATATTGGAGACTATTGATATATCTTGATCATGAGATTGTAGTATCTTACTTGTTGATGTTTGATATGAGGATAGTGTTCTATATGGCTAGTGTAGCCCTTTTCATGATATTGTTGGCATACCCATGCTTGGTACTTATGATATTGATCTGATTATTGACATTGAACTCATACATTGTACGCATTCTTATCCTTCATGATATACCGTTGATACACCGATGATACTTGAGGAAACACTGTGATGAGCTGGGCTCAGCTAGATGAGAGTGACGTGCAGACCGATATCCGATGGTTGTCTCGGAATTGAGGTTATGCGTAGCGATTACTGAAGTTTTTGCCGGAATCGCGAGGTAGCGGTTGCCAAGGTTTGTCCCGGAGTCGTGAGGTACATGGACTTCGAGGGTCCCCAATGGGTTGTGCTACCGCCTTGGAGATTCTTTCCTTATGCTATGTCCTATTTTGATATTTCGAGACATATTCAGACTTGATGTATTATTGATATTTCTAGACTTGTAGTATGTAGTTAGTTGCTCTTGTATGATTAGACAGATATCTGGGTGGTTGTTGTATTTTCGCATATTCTATCTATTATTATGTCAGACTTACGTATTTCTGTTTCTTTCGCTTAATTATTTATTGATTTATGTTTTTGAGATTGTTGGGATAAGGGTTCGCCTACCGACGTGGGAAAGGTAGGTGCCCGCGCGACTTAGTTAGATTGGGTCGTGACAAGTTAGTATCAGAGCCCTAGGTTAGCCTGTCTATAATATAAAAGCGTGTCTAGTAGAGTCTCGTGGATCGATACAATGAGCTCCGTACTTATCTGTGAGAGGCTATAGGACATTTAGGAAATTTCACTTTCTTTCCTTCTTTCGTGCTACTTTATTCTAATTGGTATCTGGAACAATCGAATTGGTATCTGACTCTTATCTCTTCTCTCACAGATGGTGAGGACTTGAGCTTCTATAGCCCAAGATCAGGTGCCAAAGCCCACAGCTGCGGCTGGCACCAGAAGGCGAGTGACAGCTAGAGGGCACGGCAGAGCTAGAGGCCGCGGGGCTGCCCTAGCCAGGGGTAGGGCTCCTGCTGTAGGATATCAGCACGAGCGATCTCCATCTCCAGAGCCTGAGGATCAGCAGGTTCGAGACCAGGTCGCTGAGGATGATATGGCCCCAGCACGAACACAAACTCGGATTACCACGAAGCCGGACCTATGCACGATACCATGGCCCGTGTTCTATGCAGGATACCATGGCCCGTGTTCTACTCCATCTAGATGCCCAGCAGGCTGCCGCTGGTGTTACTACTCCGGGCAGAGGTTCACAGGCCAGAGTTGGGGCGCAAACCCCTGAGTAAAGACCTACTCGAGTAGCACACCCTGCTGCAGCTATGGCTCCTCGTATTGATGCAATGCCAACCCCAGGGGATGATCTTAGACCCGTGGCGGGTCCGGGTATGACCTTCTTGATCAGGACCTAGTTTGGAGGTTTAGGAAGTTGGAGCCGCCGAGGTTCTCGAGTACTTTTGGAGAGGAGGCTTATGAATTCATCTTAGATATGCATGAGTTGCTACATAGGATGGGGATCGTAGAGTCCCATGTAGTTGACTATGTGTCCTAATAGTTTCGCGGCGACGCGAAGACTTGGTGGAGGTATTTTGTTGCTTGCAGACCTGAGGGTTCTCCTCTCCTGACTTTAACTCAGTTCTACGGGGCCTTCCTTGAGAAGTATGTGCCCCGGGCTGTGAGAGAGGCGCGTAGGGAGGAGTTTCTACATCTACAGCAGAGAGGTTTGTCTGTGAAGGCCTATGTGACTCGCTATCTGTATCTGGCCTGTTATTCAGCTCCTTTGATTCCTACTGAGCCTGACAGGATTAGGCGCTTTGTTGGTGGGCTCGTTGGTTCTCTTCATATTCCTTGTCTTCAGATGGAGGCTTTGGGGGCTTCCTTCCAGTCCATCGTTGAGCATGCTTCTTTGGTTAAGGCCGCTAAGGCCCATACATTGGAGGGTGTAGTGAGAAGAGGCAGCGTCAGATCGAGAGTTATGGTGGTTCTAGTTCGAGGGGGGCCAGTCAGTCTTCTAGGCGGTATCAGCCATATTTCGGCCGCCACAGCCACATTCAGCTTTGCAGGCTTCCTCCAGTGAGCTACCCAGACAGAGAGCTCCTGAGAGCTCATTTTCTCGACCAGTAGACAGGGTTGTTCTAGCCAGGTCCTCAGCTTCAGTGTCACGACCCAAATCGATGAGTGATGACGAGTGACCGAGCCCTACTATCAGACACTCTCATACCTGTACCTGGATTTTACTGAATAAAAAAGTGGCTCATATGTGACCCATAACGGTACTATAATAGCTTCTATGAGAACAACACCACAAACTATGCATCAAAACTCGTAAATATATATGCATATACATACTAGAAACAACGGTGCTTCTACTCAGGCCGAATCTTCATTACAACAAAATAGAAGCCGAGGCTACATAACATCCCAACTACATACAACTGTCTACAGACCTCTAAAAGAGTACAAGGCTGTAAGAATGACGGGATAGGGCCCTGTCATACCTATATATATACATCAAAATGTCATACCAAAATAGGCTATGACTAAGAACCAAGAGTGGGTGCAACGACCCGCTTGCCGGATGGAAGTCCTACCGAGTGAGCATTTTGTACGTGCGACGTCAACACGAACTTTGCGAGCATCGGAACGGCCCCCCATGCAATAGGGGAGTCAGAACGAAAAATGTACCGAGTATGTAAGGCATAAAAGCAACATACATAAGAGAATCATGAAAGGAATCTTAGACATAAAAGTTAATCCGAATATCTGAATAACTCTGTATGACTGAAAGTGCCTCTGAGGACATGTGATATGCATGCTTTCTTTCGAGAATATATATATATATATATATATATATATATATATATATATATATATATATATATATATATATATATATTATAACTATTAGTGCTGAGGATCGTACAACCCGATCCATAAATGTTAGTGCTGCGGAACGTGCAGTCCGATCCATCTATCACATCAAGTCGGCCCCTCTGTGGGCATCATCATCATCATCGTATACCAACTGATCAGGTGGTGATACATATATAATGCATATCCTTTTCCCTATGCCCTATATACATATAACATACGCGTATATAACGCCTTCTGGTCATGGGTCAATGTGCATATGTATAAATGAATGCAATGCATAAATAAGATGAATAAATGGAACTCTCGGAGTGACATAAAGTCGTGCTACCTCCGATAAACATCTTTGAGCTAATATCATCAATATACGTACTCTCAAGACCCATGAACAGAAGGAGTAATCATAACAGGGGTACAGGAACATCAAAGATTAGAGCACTCCTAATGCTTCTAAGAATAGAGTGATATGGAAGTTCATTCATTTGTTCATTCGTTTGTTCGTTCATATCATAAGGATCATGCCAAAATGAAAGTAAGGATAGCCTTAACATACCATGAAGTCTATCTAAACGTCCAACGTCTACTTCTCGAGGTCGCAAGTCTACAATTAAGATGACATAGGCCACAATTAGATCATTTACATCACTTACTATCCAATTCAAATATGAATGAAAGTTAACAAAATTCGGGCAGCATTTCTCCTATAATTCTTACTCCAATCCAACTCCAAAACAACCCACAATATATGTAACATCATCAACAATAACAAAAACATCATTTAGAAATATAAACAAGTAAGAATTCTCTCCAAAATTCCATTCAAAACAGCCCACAAGGCAACCATATTAATAAGCTAGTGTATGCCTTCATAACACAATTTCCTTCACCTTAAACTAGGGAATTCTTCCATGAACAACTTAATTAACAGGAGTAGGATACAATACATACCTTATTGTCTAGAAAATCCAATTAAAATCTTAGGTCCAAGCTCAAACAAACAGCCACACCTCCAAACATAAACATAACAACTTCCTCCTAGGTAGTCTCTAACTTGTAAGGCAAAATCTTGGTTTAATTTGATGAAATTTACCTTGGAGAGCTTAGAAAGTGTTTGGAGGGTTTAGGGGTCTGATGAAAGTGAAAAATGAGGGTTACATCGAGCCTCAACTTTAAACAACCAAATATAAAAGTTTCTACCGCCATGGTGGCATCAACATGGTCGATGACGGCGTCGACATGTCTACGACCGTCGTTGCCTTGCCGTCGGCCGATGCCCACGATTCTCTGATTCTCGGTGGGCGTCGGCTTGCCACGAGCACTATCAGCAGCAATCTTGATGATGGCGTCAACATGTTGACGGGTCGTCAACTTGCATCATCAAGTTGTACAATGCGCCTTTCCATCCGTCGTCGATTCGTTTAACCTCTGATCCTTCTAGTACTTGTAATAATTAAACTTAACTATTTATATACAAAAGTTAGACATGTCCAATATTCCATAACCTTAAAGACGAATCATAAAACTTGAGGCCAAAAACAATTCGCATACCATAGACTAAAGACGTATTGAAACGGGAGATGTAACATTCCCCCCCCCCAACAAGAACATTCGTCCTCGAATGTTTAGCTATAGAGTCTCGCAAAAATTTTGGCGAGTTTCATCTATAAGCACATTGCTAATACCAACTTGTCATACAGGAACCTAACAACATAAAGCCTCACAGGGCTACACGAAACAATAATAACTGTGGCCTCACACGACCAAATAGAATAAGCATCACATACCTGAAGTTTGGACTCCCTCAGGAGATAGGAATAGATGTGGATATATGGATTTTATGTCATTTTCAGCTTCCCAAGTCATCCCCTCAATATTATTATTCCTCCAAAGCATTTTAACGGAAGCCACATCCTTAGTTCGCAATTGACATACTTGTCTATCTAGTATAGCTACTGGGGTCTCCTCGTATGATAACTGCTCGATCACCTGAATATCGTCTATTGGTATGACTTTCGAGGGATCTCATATGCACTTACGGAGCATGGATACATGAAATACTGGATGCACAACCTCCAAATCAGAAAGTAACTCTAACTCATATGCTACCTTCCCTACTGTACGAATGATTCTGTATGACCCAATGTATCGAGGGCTTAGTTTACCTTTCTTTCCAAATCTCATTACTCCTTTCATAGGCGAGATCTTTAGAAAGACCCAATCGCTTACCTCAAACTCTAACTTACACAGTCGTTTATTTGCGTAGGATTTCTATTGACTCTGTGCCGCTAGTAATCTTTCCTGGATCACCTTCACCTTATCAACTATCTATTGTATTACCTTATCAACTGTCTGTTGTATTAAGTACGGCGTACCAACTAATTTTCTCCAACATCAAACCATCCTATGGGTGACCCACACTTTCGCCCATATAAAGCTTCATAAGGGGCTATCTGAATACTAGAATGGTAGCTATTATTATTAGCGAACTCAATAAGTGGCAAATGATCATCCTAGCTACCTCGGAAATCAATCACACAAGCTCTCAGCATATGCTCAAGTGTCTGTATAGTACGCTCGTACATCCATCGTAAAGGGTGATAAATTGCTAAGACTCACACAGTCCCCAATCCTTTCTGGAAAGATCTCCAGAAATTAGATGTAAATTGCGCCCCTCTATATGAAATAATGGATGTAGGAACACCATGAAGTCGTACAATTTCTTTAAGGTAGATCTTCGCATAATCTCCCGATTTGAGTAAGTTCGACGAGGTAGAAAATGAAGTCGACTTTGTAAGTCTATCAACTACGGCCCATAACCCGAATCATCGCAAATTTTAAAATTTGCAAGCAAACCTATAACGAAGTCCATATTAATTACCTCCCACTTCCATGTCAGAATCTCGATGGCCTATAATAAACCTCTGGGCTTCTGATGCTCTATCTTAACTTGCTGACAATTTGGGCACTAAGCGACGAATTCTGCTATATCCTTCTTCATACCATCCCACCAATATATTCCCTTAATATTGCGATACATCTTTGTTGTACCCGGATGGATATAATAACGAGAATAATGAGCTTCCCTCATAACATACTGACGGAGTCCTGCAACATTAAAAACACATAATCTACCTCGATACCTGAGCACTCCATCTCCTATGATCACAAAGGGTGTCTTTTCTTTCTGAGGAGCCGTATCTCGATAATGAGCCAAAATAGGATCTCGTACTGATTCTCCTTTATCTCAGCTACCAAGGATGACGCCGCTGTGTCCTGGACAGTGAACCCTATATCATTTGAGTCTAACAACCGAACTCCAAGGTTAGCTAACTGACAAACTTCACGGGCCATCTCTCTTTTCTCTGGCTGTAAGTATGATAAGCTACCCATGGATTTACGACTAAGGGCGTCAGCTACCACATTAGCCTTTCCAGGATGGTACAAAATATGAACGTCATAATCTTTCAGCAACTCTAGCCATCGCCTCTAGCGTAAGTTCAATTCCTTCTGCTTAAAGATGTACTGGAGGCTCTTATGATCAGTATAGATATCAACATGAACACCATATAGGTAGTGCCTCCACATTTTCAAAGCATGAATCACTACAACCAACTCAAAATCATGTGTTGGGTAATTCTTCTTATGCTTCCTTAACTGTCTAGAGGCATATGCGATAACCTTACCGTGTTGCATCAATACATAGCCCAATCCAACACCCGAAGCATCACAATATATCACATAGCCATCTGTTCCCTCTGGAAGAGTCAAGATAGGTGCTGAAGTCAACTTGTCCTTCAATGTCTGAAAGCTCCGATCACAAGCGTCCGACTACTAAAACTTAGCTGATTTTTTAGTCAGCTTTGTTAGTGGGGCTGAAAGCAAAGAAAACATCTCTACAAACATCCTGTAGTAACCTGCCGAGCCCAGAAAACTACGTATCTCTGTTGGTGTTGTGGGCTTTGGCCAATTCCTTACAGCTTCAATTTTTTGTGTATCCACTCTAATCCCTTCATCTGAAATAATATGACCAAGGAAAGCCACAGATTTCAACCAGAACTCACACTTAGAAAATTTCACATACAATTCTCTATCTCGCAGAACTCTAAGTACCACGCGTAGATGATCAGCATGCTCGACCTTTGATGGTGAATAAACGAAACTATCATCTATAAATATGATCACAAATAGATCCAAAAAAGGTCTGAATATGCGGTTCATCAAGTCCATAAATATAGCTGGAGCATTAGTCAATCCGAATGACATAACATGGAACTTGATACCCATATCTAATCACAGTCCCGTCTTTCAGATGTCTTCTTCCTTCACCTAATCGTGTCCCCGACCTTAAGTCTATCTTCAAAAAACACTTAGCACCCTGCAGCTGGTCAAATAGATCATCGATTCTCAGAAGTGGATACTTATTCTTTATAGTCACCTTATTCAGTTGCCTATAATCAATACACATTCGTAGAGAGCCATCTTTATTTCTTACAAATAATACCGGCGCTCCCCACGGTGATATACTGGCCTAATAAAGCCCTTCTCCAATAAGTCCTTCAATTGCTCTTTCAATTCCTGCAATTCTGCAGGTGCCATTCTATAAAGAGGAATGGATATTGGTTGAGTATCTGGCAATAAATCAATAGTGAAATCAATCTCTCGCTCTGGCGGAATGCCCGGAAGCTTATCTGGAAACACCTCTGGAAACTCATTAACCACAGGAACAAACTAAAAGGTCAGTAACTCTGCTTTTACATCCCGAACCCGAACCAGATGATAAATATACCCTTTCCTGATCATCTTACTTGCCTTAAGGTAGGAAATAAACCTACCTCTCGGCGAAGCAACATTACCCTTCCACTCTAAATCTGGCTCATCTAGGAACTGAAATCGAACCATCTGCGTTCCACAATCAACATTGGCATAACAAGAGGTCAACCAATCCATACCCATAATAACATCAAAATCTATCATATCTAACTCAATCAAGTCTTCTATGGTATGACGGTTGCAAATTATAACTAAACAACCTTGATATACCCGCCTAGCTGTAGTTGGGTCACCAACGGGCATAGACACCTCAAAAGATTTGATTAACTCAGGCTCTATCCCAGACTTACCAGCAACAAACAGAGTAACATACCATAAGGTGGAACCTGGGTCAATCAATGTGTATACATCATAGGAGAAGACTGATAATATACCTATAACAACATCAGGAGATAACTCACGATCCCGTCGACCCGACATTACTGGGTAGATGCGAGGACCGCTCAAACCGGATGCTCCACCCTTACCCTCTTTGGTGCTGAAAATCTCACCGGTGGAACACGGAAGGAAGAAGAACTAGCTACAAACCCCGTGGGCTGAACTATACCCTCACTATCTCTCAACGGACACTCTCGCATTATATGACACGCTAACCACTAGCATGATAGGTATCTGATCTTAATTGACACTGTTCGCGTGTAGCTTACTACACTGGTACACCGTGGCAACGGTGGCCTTATCTAACCTGACTCCTATCTATACTGAGAACCCGAAGCCCTGGAACTCTGACCCACTTTAGAATAAGAAGTCAAATATCTGACTTTGAAACTGCGGAGTTGCACTTGCCGCTGAATGGGATGGATATCGAGAATACTGCTGCCTCTGACCTCCTCTAAACCCACCAACAAAATTTGAAGATCTAACCCTCTTACCATAACCTCGGTCGTGCTCACGCTCTGTTCTCCGCTGACGTTTACGATCATCCAGATTATGTGCATATGCCTGAATGCTAGAAATATCCATACCTGGCAGTAACGCAACTATTGTACACTCATCAATTAGATGTGGCCCTAAACCGATCAAAAAATAGTGAACTCGATCCTCCATCTCAGCCATTACAGTTGGGGCATATCTAGCTAATGAATCGAAGAGCACACTGTACTCTCGAACACTCATGTTACCCTGCTGAATAAGCAAGAACCTATCTACTCGGGCCCGTCGAACTTCTGGCAGTAAATAGTGGGGAATGAAGGCCTATGAAAACACTTGCCAGACTATTGGAGGGCCATCCTCTCCCCAAGATAACTCCTAAGTCTGGCACCACTGCACCGCAGCATCACGAAGTCTATAAGAAGCCAACTCCGACAATCTCGTTAGCATACATGACCAAAGTCCTACGAAATCAATAAAATACCGAGGTCCATATTCTACCTCAAGTCGGAGAACTGGGGATCCAAACCAAGAAATCTCGACCTCGCAACGACGACTCGATCGATCCAATACTAACTCCCTGACGTTGAGCCTGGGCATCTAACAATCTAGTCAACAACTGTATAGCATTGTGCATATCTTCGACCGGTGCATCCGCGCGAACCTATGCGCCAGGGGTAGGTGCTGTAGCCGGGGTCGGCTCCCCGCTAGCCTACATACGGAGCGGGCGAGATACGCAAAGTCTGAGATGGAGTCTCACTCTGAGACTCACCGCTAGCCCTGGTAGCTCATGGAGTACAGCTAGTAGCCTCTCCAGTCATTGTCTTGCCCTTCTGGGCAGCTGTACCTTTCTTCGAAGGCATCGCTGAAATCAGAACAAGTTATTAGAAGGCGAACTCTTAATACACGACTCTATCGCACGATCTAAGATAAAGGTCCTGCAGCCTCCTGTCTATAAGTGTGGTGCACAACACACCCATAAACAAGACTCTACTGGACATGCAGTGTAGACAACCTGGGATAGAGAAGCGCTACGGAGTCACTGGCCACGACTCAAATCGATGAGTGTGGCGACGCCAAAACCACCCTATCGATCCTCTCCTTACACCTATACACGATCTACTGAATAAAAAAGTTTCTCATATGTGATCCATAACTATACTATACTAGCTTCTATGAGAACAACACCATAAAATATGCATCAAAACTCATAAACATATATACATATACATACTGAAACAACAGTGTAAGCCGACTAAGCCGTTGTAGATACTGTACAACAAAATAGAAGCCGACAAGGCTACATAACATTCCAACTACATACAACTGTCTACAGACCTCTAAAAGAGTACAAGGCTGTAAGAAGGACGGGATAGGGCCCCGTCATACCCATATATATACATCAAAATGGAATACCAAAATAGACTACAACTCCGAACCAAGTGAAGCGCACTGACTACTGCTGGATGGAAGTCCTACCGAGTTGGATCGTTTGTCTGTCTACCTGACGATGAACGCAGCCCCCCATACAATAAAGGAGTCAGTATGAATAATGTAAGTATGTATGGAATAAAAACATTACATATGAGAATCATGAAAGGAATCTAAGACATAAAAGTTAATACGAATATCTAAATACATCCGAATAACTCTATGTAGTGAAAGTGCCTCTGAGGACATGTGATATGCATGCTTTCTTTCAGAAATCATATATATATATATATATATATATATATATATATATATATATATATATATATATATATATATATATATATATATATATATATATATATATATATATATATATATTATATCTTAGTGGAACGTACAGCCCGATCCATAAATGTTAGTCTTTCTTCGGAACATGCACCGATCCATATATCATATCATGTCGGCCCCTCTGTAGGCATCATCATCATCATCATCGTATACTAGCAGATTAGGTGGTGATGTCAAGTCAACCCCTCTGTAGGCATCATCATCATCGTATACTAGCTGATTAGGTGGTGATGCGTATATAACGCCTATCCCTTTCCCCTACCCCCATATACATATAACTGTTACATCCCGTGTTTTCTTGCGTTTGAAAGCGTGCGATTTAAATGACATTAGTAACGAAAATGAGGTTATTCCCCAAGCTTATAGGTGGTTAGAGTTATGGTACAGATGTATCCTAAGGATTAGAAGTTAAACAAATCAAAGAAAATAAGTTTTGTCGAGGTTCGAAATTTATTTGAATGAAATACGGTCCAAGCATCCCATATTTTGGAGGAGGAAATTGAACCGTCCAACATGAGCAAATTAACCCGAGCCCAGAGAATTTGGTCATATTCAAGCATGAAAATCAAGAACTCGGTGTATACGTGGAATGAAGTTGATTTAAGATGAAAAAGTGTGATGACGATGATTGAAAATAATATTTTATGTGTGGAAAATGGGGCTATGGACTAGTGTTATATCACATGGTCATGGTAATGAGTATATGAAGTGTGTTGAAAAGATTATTATTTAAGTGAATTGAGATCAAAGAACTAATTACATGGGTAATTGGTTGAATATTGGATTATTATGGACAGGGAAAGGAATTAAATATTAATGTAATGAATAAGTGTTATGTTAAAACATTTCCACGTGTTCATAACTAAGGGAAGCAACAAACACCTATTATAAGGTGGTATTGGTGGCATGTTTAGGATAGTGTGAGTTATATATATTTAAAGGTGGGCCCCACAGTCTCTAATTACTAGTTGTTCTTGAAATCTTTTCTTTTATAAAGAGAGATATCTCTTAAAACGTATGGAGCAGCAAGTATATGGGAGAAACTATATTTTTTTTGAAGTACAAAGTGCACAATTCACGTTGATACAACAAGATACAATGAACAGTATGGAGGTTATGCCCGTCAATTACATAATTCTAACACTGATTGTTGATGCGGGCTTTCTTCGAAGGGAAATAAGGTGGAAGAAGATCATTTCTTGGCATATAAGGTAAGAACTATTCTCTCCTAGGTATATTTAAATTCATCTAAATTGTGAGATGGGAACTACGAAATTAATTGCGGAAAATCAGATAAGTTATTGTTGTTGTGTGGGCTGATTTGAGGTATATTTTTGGGTTGTGTGGTGGCTGGAAATTTTTGGAGTAACTTAAATATATTGTTGTTGTTGTCATTGATAAGTATTTTGAAGGAAAGAAAAATAGGAAAAGTGTGTTTGATAATCGCATTCGAGCTTGTCGCTCGTCATGAAATGTTTATGACTTGTTGCTACTATATGGTATCGTGTTATTGATGTATATACTTCCTAGATTGTTCTGGTTGTTCTTGTTGATACATGGAGTTTGGAAAAATGAGAAGAACGGTGGAGATGCTGCCTGTTTTGTTTTAGGATAAGTTAAACTTTCGTTATATGATTAAGAGAATCGTTTGTATAATTAATGATAGTATCATTGTTGTTAGATATAGATCGTGGAGCAGATATGAATTGAGTTCTTGAGCCATTGAGCTAAGACCAGGTATGTTACGACTATCCTTCCTTTCATTTTGGCATGATCCTAATGATATGAACGAACGAACGAACTTCTATATCACTCTACTCTTAGAAGCATTAAGAGTACTCTAATCTTTGATGTACCTATACCCCTTTTATGATTATTCCTTCTGTTCATGGGTCTTGAGATTATGTATCTTGATGATATTAGCTCAAAGATGTTTTTCGGAGGTAGCACAACTTTATGTCACTCCAAGAGTTCTATTTATTTATTTTATTATGCATTGCATTCATTTATATATATGCACATTGACCCATGACTAGAAAGTGTTATATATGCGTATATTATATGTATATGGGGTATAGAGAAAGGGATGGGCCTTATATACGCATCACCACCTGATCAACTAGTATACGATGATGATGATGCCCACAGAGGGGCCGACATGATATGACAAATGGATCGAACTACACGTTCCACAACACTAACATTTATGGATCGGGTTGTACGTTCCACAACACTAACAGTTATATTATGATATATGTATATGATTTTTGAGAGAAAGCATGCATATCATACGCCCTCAGAGGCACTTTCAGGTATACAAAGTTATACAGACATTTCAGGTATACAGTCATACAGATACATTCAGATCCAAAGATTGATTTTCATGTCTCAGATTCCTTTCATGATTCTTATGTATATACTGTTTTCATGCCTTATATACTCGGTACATTATTCGTACTGACTCCCCTATTGCTTGGGGGGCTGTGTTTCATGCCCGCAGGTCCTAAGATATAGGTTGGTGATCTATCTGTTAGGATGTCAGCTCAGCAGATGAGGTTGATGCACTCTTTTTGTTTCGGAGATGCCAGGAGTCAGCATGGTCTTATGTATATTTATGTATGGCTATGGCGGGGCCCTTTCCAAGTCACGTTATGTTATGTTTTCTAGTAGAGGGTTGTAGACAGTTATGTACAATCATATGATGTCCATACTTGAGAGTTCATATATTGTCACAAGTGGTTATGATATCCTTATCGGCTCATATAGTATGTCCAATATATTCATACAGATGAGTCTTTCAGATTATTCGACGCAGGCATCATTTCCTTATGAGTCTATTAGAGTCATATGATGGCCCTATCGGCCTACCTATGTTTATATTGATGTCACATATGTATGTCAGATGGTACTTGACTAGTATGATCAGGTGCCCGTCATGGCCCTCCAGTTTGGGTCGTGATAATAACATACTTGTATATAATGCCTTCTGGTCATGGGTCAATGTGCATATGTATAAATGAATGCAATGCATAAATAAGATGAATAAATGGAACTCTCGGAGTGACATAAAGTCGTGCTACCTCCGATAAACATCTTTGAGCTAATATCATCAATATAAGTTCTTTCAAGACCCATGAATAGAAGGAGTAATCATAAAAGGGGTACAGGAACATCAAAGATTAGAGCACTCCTAATGCTTCTAAGAATATAGTGATATGAAAGTTCGTGCATTCGTCCGTTCGTTCATATCATAAGGATCATGCCAAAATGAAAGGAAGGATAGCCTTAATATACCTTGAAGTGTATCTAAATGTCCAACGTCTACTTCTCGAGCTCGTAAGTCTACAATTAAGACGACATAGGCCACAATTATATCATTTACATCATTTACTATCCAATTCAAATACGAATGAAACTTAACAAAATTCGGGCAGCATTTCCCCTATAATCTTTACTCCAATCCAACTCCAAAACAACCCACAATATATAGAACATCATCAACAATAACAACAACATCATTTAGCAATATAAACAAGTAAGAATTCTCTCAAAAATTCCAATCAAAATAGCCCACAAGGCAACCATATTAACAAGCTAGTGTATGCCTTCATAACACACTTTCCTTCACCTTAAACTAGGGAATTCTTCCATGAACAACTTAATTAACAAGATCAGGATACAATACATACCTTATTGTCTAGAAAATCCAATTAAAATCTCAGCTCCAAGCTCGAACAAACAGCCACCCCTCCAAACATCAACATAACAACTTCCTCCTAGCTAGTCTCTAACTTGTAAGGCAAAATCTTGGTTAACTTACCTTGGAGAGCTTAGAAAGTGTTTGGAGGGTTGAGGGGTCTAATGAGAGTGAAAAATGAGGGTTACATCGAGCCTCAACTTTAAATAACCAAGTATAAAAGTTTTCACCGCTTCAAATGGATGGTGGCATCGACATGGTCGATGAGGGCGTCGACGTGTCGATGGTCCATCGTTCTGCCACTGTCGACTTGCTACAGCCCTTGATTCTCAGGCGGCTGGGTGCCGAGCTTCCCTGAGCACTGTCAACAATGTTGATGATGGCGTCAACATGTTGACTGGTCGTCAACTTGTATCGTCAAGTTATACAATGCGCCTTTCCATCCGTCCGTTGTTGATTCATTTAACCTCTAATCCTTCCAATACTTGTAATAATTAAACTTAACTATTCATACGCAAGAGTTGGACATGTCCAATATTCCATAACCTTAAAGTCGAATCTTAAAACTCGAGGCCAAAAATGATTAGTGTACCATAGACTAAAGACGTATTTAAACAGGAGATGTAACATTCAGTTTATCAGTCTCCTCCCTCTAGGGGTTGCTTCGTGTATGGAGAGATTGGTCACATTGCTAGGAGGTGTCCCCGATCCAGGCAAGATCATCAGTCCCAGAGGACTCCGGCATCGTCAGTTAGTCGGAGTAGTGCTTCTCAGAGGGGCGGCGCTCAGTCAGGCCGCGAGGGTTCTCAGGTTTCTAGAGATGGATCCCACGTTGGTAGAGGTGGGTCCCAGAGTTCGAGAGGTAGATCTCAGTCTGGACGTGGTGGGGCCTAGTGTTACTCATTTCCTGGTAGACCCGAAGCAGAGGCCTCTAATGCTGTTATTTCAGGTACCATTTCTGTCCGACATAGAGTATCTTCCGTGTTATTTGATCCTGGATTCACTTACTCGTATGTGTCTGCATATCATACCGTTGATTGAGAGTTGTGTATATTATGCCATTGATTGGGATTTGCCTCGTGATAGCATACCTATACCTATTTATGTGTCTACTCCGATTGGAGATTCCGTTGTGGTTGATCGAGTTTATCGGTCATGTTTGGTTACTTTTATGGGGTATGAAACTTGGGTAGATTTGATGATTCTTGATATGGTGAATTTTGATATTATCTTGGGTATGACCTGGCTTTCTCCTTATCATGCGGTCTTGGAGTGTCATGCTAAGACAGTCACCTTAGCCATGCTGGGCATTCCTAGACTTGAGTGGAGGGGTACTCCTAGCCCTACTCCAAAGAAGACCATTTTCTTTCTTCAGGCGAAGAAATTAGTCAACAAGGGGTGTTTAGCATATCTGGCTCACGTGCGTGACACTACTTTTCATCTCCACCCTTTGAGTCCATTCCTATTGTGAACGAGTTCGTAGAGGTATTCTCGATTGATTTGCCGGGTATGCCACCCGATCACGACATTGACTTCTGTATTGACTTGGATCCTAGCACTAGCCCTATTTTTATTCCGCCATATCGGATGGCACCGACCGAGTTGAAAGAGCTTAAGGAGCAGTTGTAGGATTTATTGAGCAAGGGGTTCATTAGATCGAGTTTCTCCCCTTGGGGTGCTCCTGTGTTGTTTGTGAAGAAGAAGGATAGATCTATGAGAATGTGTATTGATTATCGCCAGTTTAACAAGGTTACTATTCAAAACAAGTGTCCTATGCCTCGTATTGATGATTTATTTGACCAGCTTCAGGGTGCTTCAGTGTTTTTGAAGATTGACTTGCGTTCAAGCTACCACCAGTTGAGGATCAGGGCTGAGGATATTTCGAAAACAGCCTTTCGGACGAGATATGGTCATTATGAGTTTTTGATGATGTCATTTGGGCTTACCAATGTCGCGGTTGCATTCATGACTATGATGAATGGCATCTTTAGGCCATTCCTTTTTTCCTTTGTGATTGTGTTTATTGATGATATCTTGGCGTATTCCAAGAGTAGAGAGGAGCATGAGAGCCATCTTCGCACAGTGCTTGAGTTATTGAAGAAGAATAGCTTATTTGCTAAGTTTTTGAAGTGGGGGGTTTTGGTTAGAGTCTATGGTGTTCTAGGGCCACGTCGTGTCTAAGGATGGGACCATGATGGATCCTCAGAAGATTGAGACTGTAAGAGATTAGGCGAGGCCCACTATTGTGACCGAGATCCGTAGTTTTGTGGATTTGGCCAGCTACTACCTTCTATTTGTGAAGGGTTTTGCTGTTATTGCTTCATTTTTTACCAGATTGACTCAGAAGGATGTTCCCTTCCAGTGGTCCGATGATTGTGAGGGGAGCTTTCAAAAGCTCAAGACTCTTTTGCCTTCAGCCCCGATTCTGGCATTACCCGTGGAGGGTAAGGATTTCGCCGTCTATTGTGATGCGTCCTGTATGAGTTTGGGTGCTGTGTTGATGCAGAAGGGTAGAGTTATAGCCTATGCTTCCCGCCAGTTGAAGATCCATGAGAAGAATTACCTTACCCATGATTTGGGGTTGTTGGCCGTGGTCTTTGCTTTGAATATTTGGAGGATTACTTGTATGGTGTCCATTGTGAGGTTTTCACCAATCATCGTAGCCTTCAGTATGTGTTTACCCAGAGAGATCTTAATTCCAGGCAACACCGATGGATGGAGCTTCCGAAGGACTATGACATCTCTATTCTATATCATCCAAGGAAAGCCAATGTTGTTGTTGATACCTTGAGTCGCAAGGCAGTGAGTATGGGGAGTTTAGCTCGATTGATTATTTTCGAGTGCCCGTTGGCCATGGAGGTTCAGACTCTGGCCAAGCTTTTGTTCGTCGTGATATTTCAGCCCTAGGCAGAGTTTTGGCTTGTGTTGAGGTGAGGTTTTTCTTATTAGATCAAATCAGGATTCATTAGTTTGAGAGTGCTCTGTTGAGCAAGATTCGCGATAGAGTTCTGAAGGGTGAGGCCAAAGTGGCCATGATTGATTCTGAGGGCATTTTGAGGATTAAGGGGCGCGTGTGCGTTCCTCGTGTTGGTGATTTGATTCATTTGATTTTGACTGCGGTTCATAGCTTTTGATATTCCATTCATCCGGGGGCGACTAAGATGTATTGTGATTTGAGGCAGCACTATTGGTGGCGTCAGATGGAGAGGGATATAGCCGATTTCGTGGCTAAGTGTGGTAATTGTCAGCAAGTTAAGTATGAGCACTAGCGACCCGGTGGTGTACTTCAGAGGATGCCCATTCCCAAGTGCAAATGGGAGAGGATTTCCATAGATTTCGTTGTGGGTCTCCCAAAAACCCTGGGTAAGTTTGACTCGATTTGGGTGATAGTGGATTGGTTGACTAAGTCCACTCCTTTCATTCCAGTTCAGATTTTCTATACCGCGGAGAAGTTAGCCAAGTTGTACACTCGTGGTGTTATGAGATTGCATGGGATTCCTATCCCGAATTTCGGCAAATTATAAATGGATTTATTTGAAGGACTAAGACAAGCATATAACGATGAGTCTAACGATTGTGTGAATCCTCTTAAATGTAGACTTGCGAGCTTGGACGAATAAGTGTAGATAATTGGAGGCTGAACAGGTATGTTAAGGCTTGTCCCTTTCTTTCAAAGGCATGATTCCTATTGTACGATTTCATAAATGTTTTCATAACTTCTTTGTTTCCAAAAGCTAGATGTTTATGAATCCAAAGCATGATTCCCTTCCCGATAACCCGTAAATATTTTCCAAAATGTCCGTATTTTTCCAAAACAAAGGTTTATGATTTTGTAAACTTTTATGACTACAACGACGGACATGTTTTTGTAATGACAACGATGATGTCAAAGATGAGAATATGTCTATGATCATAGTGATGAGAATGGTTTCATGTTTGAGAGTCTCAAGTTGTGGATTCAATATGAATATGAGAATATTGAGCTATTTCTTGATCCTCAATTTTATTCCTTAATAGTGACTCTATTTTCTAAAGACTTCAAAGTCTATGAATTGACGCCTTATGAGATTTATGAACTTATTCTATATTTTCCCTTAATGTTATTTTTCATTGATAGTCTCATCTTATAATAATTGTTCCTTCAAGGTGAGACATGTCGATCATGATTATTCCATAACGTAATCGGAGGTTACCAACCTTACGTCACTCCGATAGAGATATAACTTTCTTTGGGCTTTCCTGCATGCTGCTTATATGATATATGGATATGACACATGAATATGATATATGTATATGTATATGGGGAATATGGGAAAAAGGAGCGAGCGCGTAGACGCATGGCCACCTGATCAGCTGGTATCATATGACATGTCATCATCCCGGACGTGGGACATATGTGGTTAAATGGATCGGAGCCTACGCCTTGGCAACATGATATGTTCTATTTTATGTATACATGAACAAAAAATGTTTTTTCAAAGAAAGTTAAGCATGCATGGCATCCGCCCTAAGAGGCACTTATATGTACAAGTTACTCTTTTATCTTACGATATGCTCTATATTTCCATTCTGCTATTATTCATACTTTACATCCCTTACTATGTTATTATTCATACCTTACATACTCGGTACATTACTCGTACGGACGTCCATTAACGGACGCCGCGTTCGTGCCCGCGGGATCGGGTAGAACGGTTGGACGATCCGTCGCGATGCAGGACACTCCTCGGCGGCGGTCGGTACGCTCCATTGATGGGAGACTACGGCCCTTTTAGTATGCTATTCGTTTACGTACATATATGGGTACGACAGGGCCTTGTACTTTCATTTCTTCATAACTGATCGGGGTACTATCTTCACTTCGCAATTCCTGAGAGCTTTTCATGAGGAGTTGGGTACCCGATTGGATCTTAGTACAATCAAGTGCTCGATATGTTGAGAGCTTGTGTTATCAATTTTGGTGGTCATTGGGATCAGCATTTGTCGTTAGTAGAGTTTGCATACAACAACAGTTATCACTCGAGTATCGATATGGCACCCTTTGAGGCTTTGTATGGGAGGAGATGTAGATCTCCGATTGGCTGGCTTGATGCATTTGAGGTTCGACCTTGGGGTACGGATCTTTTGAGAGAGTCTCTTGAGAGAGTGAGAGTGATTCAGGCCAAGCTTTTGGCAGCTCAGAGTCGACAGAAGATGTATACAGACCAAAAGGTCTGAGATTTAGAGTTCGCTGTTGGTGAACAGGTTCTCTTAAAGATTTCACCCATGAAGGGTATTATGAGGTTTGGGAAGAATGGCAAGTTGAGCCCGAGGTATATTGGGCCTTTTGAAATTCTTAACCGTGTGGGGGATGTTGCTTATGAGTTGGCCTTGCCGCCAGGCTTGGCGGGAGTTCATCCGGTTTTTCATGTTTTTATGCTGAAGAAGTACCATGCTGATGGTACTTATATTGTTCGTTAGGATTCGATATTGCTTGATGAGAATTTGACGTATGAGGAGGAGCTTATTGCGATTTTGGATAGGCAGGTTCGAAAGTTGAGCTCCAAGGAGATTGCTTCTGTGAAGAGGCAATGGAAACATCTTCTTGTTGAGGAGGCTACTTAGGAGACTGAGTATGATATGTGTAGCCGATATCCCCAGTTGTTCACTGATTCAGCTACTTCTCCATTCTTTTCCCTTCTTCGCTCGAGGACGAACGATGATTCAATTGGTATCTAATGTAACGACCCGCTTGGTCATTATAGTCTTTTTGGTGCTTTTGACCCTTCCCTGAGCTTGTTTAGCTCACTTTTGACCCGAGTGGACCGTTGGCATGCTTCCTAAGGTGTTCAGGTTGATTTTGGTGTCTTTTTGGGAAAATTAGCTTTAAGCAAAAAAGAGTCGACTCAAAGTTGACTTTTGAGTAAACAAACCTTTTTTCGAAATCTATCGATTCCAAGAGGTTCGGATGGTCTTGTATAACTTGTGTACATATCTAGTTCGGTTCCCAATGCACTCGGGTGCATTTTGGGACTTGAGTTGGGAAGCTGAAATTGAGGTATCGGGGGTTGACTCGGTCAACGAGAACTCCGTTAGGAATTTTGAGGCCACGAGTACGTTCGTAACGTGTTTTGATGTGAGTTTGTGTATGTGGTTTGTGAGCAGATGGCCTCGGGTATTAGTCGGGTTTTCGAATTGAAATTGTGTTTATTTGGGAAATTCTGGTACTGGTGTCCGCTATAGCGGCACCCTTACTGTCCCCGCGGTACCGCCATATCGGTGGGATGGGCCGCTGGGGCAGCCATGTGTATTGTTGCCTGACCATCTTGGCAATCTGAGAGGTCGTCGGGGCAAGACCACTGCTGCAGTCCCGATGCCACCGTAACGGTATCGGACTTGTTATTTCATTAATTGTGTATTATAAGCCCTTAGTCTCTCATTTATTATATTACAAAATCTGAGCTATTAGGAGAAAATCTAGAGTATCATTGAAGAAGATTCTTGGTGGTAGGTCCTTCTAATCCCTTTGCTATTCCATTATCCCTAATCATCTTAGAATCCCTTTATCTTGATAGTTCATTAAGTGATTGAAGATTCAGAAGGGGTTTAATGAATATTCTTTCTAGGCTTCTAAATCATGATTTGTTAGTTGAGTTAGCTTCCTTAAGCATTGAATTGATGATTAGAATCCCTTATTTCATAACTTCTTCCTAATTAGAGGCTAATTGGTGGAATTGGAAGTTAGGGTTTATACCCCAAATTTATGGGTTTTGCTTAGAATCCGAAAGAATCCGAAATTGAATGAATTGTTGTTTATTATAGCTTGCTACTGATGGGAATTGATCACCTAGAGGTTTAATTTCATGTTGGGACCTTTAGATTCCCAATTTCACCCTTTTAGTTCTTAAACCCTATCCCATAGGTTGGGGATTTAGGTCTTGAATAGAAGTAGGGTTTGTTTGATGTTCTTCTTGATTCTAATTCTATGATTCAAATATGCTTAGACTTTCTTGACCTCGAGGCTCAAAGGAAAGGAAAGACTAAGGTGTGATTGTTGGTGATATTGTTGTTCGGCCTTCCAGGTAGGTTACGGTTTACGGTATGGTGAGACTTTGTTTAGCGAAACATATATTTAGACGATATTGTCGGAGAAAGCATGTAAACCTTTGGGTAGGAAGTTGGGTTGGATATTGTCTTAGGTTGGGCCCTATTGTCTGATTGAAGTTAGCCACCCCATTGTGTTGTGACTTGATTTGCTCTATTGGTGTTGGCTTGATGCCACGTGATAATAGTAGTGGAGACTATTGATATATCTTGATCATGAGATTGTAGTATCTTACTTGTTGATGTTTGATACGAGGATAGTGTTCTATATGGCTTGTATAGCCTTTTCATGATATTGTAGTATCTTACTTGTTGATGTTTGATACGAGAATAGTGTTTTATCTGGCTTGTGTAGCGTTTTCATGATATTGTTGGCGTACCCATTCTTGGTACTTGTGATATTGATCTGATTATTAACATTGAACTCATACGTTGCACGCATTCTCATCCTTCATGATATACCGTTGATACACTGATGATACTTGAGGAAACACTGTGATGAGCTAGGCTCAGCTGGATGAGAGTGATGTCAGGACCCATAACCGATGGTTGTCCCGAAATAGAGGTTGTGCGTAGCGATTGCCGAGGTTTTTGCCAAAATTATGAGGTAACGGTTGTCGAGGTTTGTGCCCGGGCGGTGAGGTACATGGACTTCGCGGGTCCCCCGTGGGTTTTGCTACCGAGACGTTGATATTTCCGTTCGGAGTACATGTGTACACAGCATTGCATTTCATATACATTTCATACATTATTGCATTGCATTGCACTTGGTTTCTGTTGTGATATTCTTGTGATGTACTTGTGATATACGGATTCGGACTGAGTATTTGAGACTTGACACAATTGGGTTTAGATGCTATAACCTAGGTGATGACGTGTACTTGATTTCTGGCTTGTGTTTGACTTATACCTTGATTGATTACCTATTTATCTTACTTTATTGACTTGATATGTGTTAGCTAAGCTTAGTCGGCCTATGATACCTACCAATACTTGTTGTTTGTACTGACCTGCACTTGCTGCATTTCTTTATGAATGCAGAGTTCCAGGTAGGGTCGACCTCTGCTTCTCATGGCTATTGTGCAAGAGTTGCTGCTGAGAGTTTTACAGGGTGAGCACGAGGGCGTCCGCTGCCTTGGAGATTCTTTCCTTATGGTATGTCTTATTTTGATATTCCGAGACATATTCAGACTTGATGTATTATTGATATTTCCAGACTTGTAGTATCTAGTTAGTTGCTCTTGTATGATTAGACAGATATCTGGGGCGGTTGTTGCATTTCCGCATATTCTATCTATTATTATGTCAGACTTACGTATTTCTATTTCTTCCACTTAATTATTTATTGATTTATGTATTTGAGATTATTGGGATAAGGGTTCGCCTACCGAGGTGGGAAAAGTAGGTGCCCGCGTGACTTAGTTAAATTGGGTCGTGACATGTTTAATCTAATTAGAAAAGTTAACACTAAATCTTACTCTATTTCATTTTATATTACTTGTCGATTACACGAGCTTGCATGTACGGTGTTGCACGAGCAACCGATCAAAAGAAAATTTGACTTAATCTTTAATTTTAGTTGTTGGCTAAGCGGATTTTTACTTTATAGAAAATTTGCGATGTTTCTAAATTCTAATATCTTAGGAATACTTTTCGAGTGTTGTTATGAAGTTACATGTTTATTAATCTAATTATGGGTGTCACACCAATTGTAAGATACTTGTTTATTACCATATCATAGATTAATATAAACACATAATCTTAAGTTAGGATTAAGTGACATACCATTAATTTCATAATTTAGTGGCAATTAAAGTTTACGATCCACCAGCTACCATGCTTGGAGAGCTCGACTAATAACATAGAACTATTACCGCATATTCAATATCAAAATATACAAAACTATTCTATAGTAAGGGAAAAGGGAATTGACCTGTATTTATAAAAAGTGTATATACATCCAGATGAATAGTTATTGAGTCTTATTTATCTAAACACATAATAAAATAGAAAAATTAAAGGTCAAGTCCATTCGGCCATCTAAATCATCAAATTTAGCCCAATTATCCACTTTTTACTCAATTTAGCACAAGCGGTTATAAAATTTGCAATTAACTGCGTAGGTCTATAAATGAAATGTAAAAATTGTCCTGATTCTGAGATGAGTTTGAAATTCAGATACTTAAATTGATTAATGAGTTGCCCAAACCAACTTGTTCCTAACTTGAACATGCATTAATAGATCCCTAAAATGGCTAATTTCAATTAAATACTCTATATTTTTCTAGCTTCCTTTCTCCTTGATATATATATTCATTCTTTATTAATTTCTTTAATAATAACAGACTTGCCTATTTAGCCTACACATACAACTATGTGGCTTTAGACATAAAATGTTAAGCAGCAAAATCTGCAGATCTGAAATTTCAAAGAAACTTTTAAAAAAATCACAGAAGGAATGAAATTCTTCAGGTTTTATCCTAATCGTTCTCCTTGTGAATATATTGCTTAAACATACACTATTTATATATGATTATACATACATTGTTTATACAGAATATATAATGTATATATGATGTATAATAATGTATAAAGCTATATATGTAATGTATATATAATGTATAAACGTGTATACACACTTGATACATCACATTATACAAATTTTAAAAATAAGAAATAGTGTACTATAGAGTGTTCTATGGTAATTTGGGGCAAAAAGTTAAAAAATAACATTAAAAAACAACTGGCTTTATGAATTTCAATGTAGAGAATTCAACGGTAATTCAAGGAAGAAGCTCAAAAAATAACATTGAAAAAGAATTGACTTCAATTCAATGTGGCCATATATTGGCTAATCTAGATGTAAAAATTATAAGAGCAAGCAAGAGGGCATCACAAGATATACCACAGCTATTCCTTGTCAACAAAATTATGTGTACACAGTTGTCCTCAGACTAAATCAAACCCGTATATACAACCAAGTCTGCTCAATTATTTATTCACATATTTTTGTTCAGATCTCTTATATGGTAGAGACATATAAGAAATACTGCAACTACTGCCATAACACTGAAAAGATGTGCTTTATCCTTGTAGACCAATCACTCCTGTCGAAAGAAATAAAATGTGAACATTCACAATATAAATTAGCGCTTTGCTTGGAAATTAGGAACACAAAATTATTCTCCCAGTTTCATCTGATGCAATAAAGATGGAGAAAAAAAAAGAAGAAATTCTCCAGTGTTGGGTCCCACCAATTTTTTCATCCCTAGGATAGAAAGCAAATGCAAGAAAAGATTGAGGAATCTGCTAAATTTCCCTTTTCTGATTTCCAAATCAGAATGTATATACAAAAGTGTTGTATTACTCTGTATTGGTGTTTGTTGCATTTTATAATTAAAATTACAATTTTAAAAGAATATCTTGTCATGTTAGTGGTCATAAATTGACAAGAAGGTGTGGTGTAACTCATGCCATTACAATATTAAAAGTGCATTTTTTTTCAACTGTAATTTGTGGTATTTTCACTAACACTCTGTTCTAATTCCTTACCACAACCAATTCTCTTGTAGCATTTCCAGTAGTTTTACTTAGTTCATGTCCTCTTGCAAACATATAAAAGTCAAAATTGAGATTCATCTATGTGAAACTGCAGATATAATTTCATGCTCGGACTCGAGCCTTATTCTGACCAAAGAATAATTCTTCATTTTTTGTCCCAGAGATAAGTAACTTCACGTCTTCATGGTCAATTATTATCATGGATAAAGTTTTCACAACATGGATGTTAATATAGTGCCTGCTTTGGGCCTCCTTGAATAAGCGTCCGCCATAGAACCACTATCTGATAAAGATATTTATAAATTTTGATTTTAACCTTGTAATATTCATTTAATGTTTAAATAATTAAATGTTGTGCTTTCAAGATTATTTTGAAAAACCATATTGCCCTCAAATATGGAGTAATCGTTCAAATCTAATTAAAAATATTGAGTAATTAAATGATTTAATAATTGATAATTCATTAAATTATTTTTGAAGATTCAAAAGCAAAAGAGATGAATGCACATCTAAATTAATTGTAAATGTGTCTGACCAAATATCATAAAAATAAAATCAAAATTGGAGTAGTACCTCTACCAAGGTCATCTGGAAGTGCATGAACAACAATGGACCGACCAATAATGGAATGTGGTCCTGTAAGTGGAATCTGCACACAACATACATAAAAGTTTAAGGCAACAAGATCCAAGAAAGCAAATGTACATGTAATGGCATTAAGCAAATAACATGACCTACTTGTCTACTATTGAGACTTTAACAACACCAAGCCAACAATATATGAGCACAAAGTTAGTAAATACACACTTGAAGAGTAAAAAAAAGTAAAGACTCCCAAAGGAGAAAGAAATCCAATTAATAAACAAAGAAAAAGATACTGCTAATTAATTCCCCCTATCACAATTTAGTGACTCAGTAGCCAATGAGGTACAATAGCTCTAAAATGCTCTTGAATAACAAGAACATGATGCTTATAAAGAGACTCGATTACCGGAACATAAAGCATAAGGAACCTCAATGACGATAAGAATAGAGAAGCCCATTATATGAATACAAGGTCTAGGGTACTTCACAATATCGCTCGAATGATCCTATTCTCAAGGAATTCTTGAACACCTATTCAGATACGGTTCATCTTAAGTAAAGTCCTATAGATAATAGGAAATAATTCATCAATGATCACTTATGGATTATTAGTACAATTTATCTGACGTATGCTACTATAACCCAATAATGATCATTCTGGAATCTTGATCCTACGAGAGGGATGATCGTCTGAATTGACGATCTGTAATCACATGACATAGCTCCAATTCGACTTATGAATGTGGAGACATACTTTTCATAATACCTAGACATACAACCCACACATAAGAAACAATAAACCGTCTAGGTCTTGCCATAGCAGTGAAAGAAAGAATAGCCTTACATACCTTAATTTTAATTTTCGATTCTGAACGAGTACGATGACTCGACCCTTCCTTTGAAACGTTAATCTAACATAAAAGAGTATAACGAAGCTAACATTAGCAACTAATCACAAATGTGAGACCCATAAAATAGTATGGCATAGCACAAGACGACAAGGAAGCCCACACAACCTCAACACTTGGTGTCTTGCCACACTCTTTAATTTTCGTCCCCTAACATGATCACACTGCCCTCTTCATTGGGGAAGTCGCTCCCCCCGCCTTTTTAACATATAAAATATCCCCTAAACAACAAAATATGGTAGGAACAAGTAGAATGCTAAAAGATCCCATAAACAACACAATGCTACAACTATATCACAATATCGTCAAGCAATCGAAGAGCGAAGAGCGACGAGCTCCCGAGACTATAATTCGATGGTGTACTTCACACCCGATAACAACACACAAGCTCACCATGAGCTACCAAACCCCTCCCAATATCCATACCATCACAAACAACCCAAAAAATAACCAGAAACAACAACTAGGATTCATGACTTCCGATCACCGTCCCATGAGTCCTACACAATAAACACACAAATACCATCCTTACAACTTTCTATACAAGGTTAGAAAGAGATCACATACCTTGATTAATAATGAAACCAACCCACTCTGCCCCAAACTTACAAGAACCAAACAAATATTATAACCACAAGAAAGGAAGATTAGAGCTCGTGAATTCAAAGAAGAATTGAAGCAGGAATTTAGTTACTAGTAACCTTCAACTCGAGAGGAAGAGGCAATACTTGGCTGCCAATTCTACTACTTCTTTCACTTACGTATTCTTGTAGAAATCTCTCAATTACTTGAAGCCTTAGAGGAAGAACCTCACCTTGGGGTGCTCCGGTCCTGTTCGTAAGAAAGAAGGATGGTTCTCTTAGAATGTGTGTGGATTATCGTAAGCTTAATAAAGTGACCATTAAGAACAAGTATCCTTTGCCTAGGATAGATGATCTGTTTAACCAACTGCAGGGTGCTAAGTCCTTTTCCAAGATTGAATTGAGGTCTGGGTATCAAATAAAGGCGCAGGATATTCCGAAAATAACTTTTCGTACTCGTTTTGGCGACTTTGAATTCCTGGTGATGTCCTTTGGTCTGACTAATGCACCCGCTGCATTTATGGACTTGATGAATGGTATGTGCAAACCTTTTCTTGATCATTTCATTATTGTCTTTATTGATGATATTCTGGTGTATTCTACAAGTTGTGAGGAACACGCAGGTCACTTAAGAATAACCTTGAAAACACTTGACGAGAATAATCTTTATGCAAAATTTTCTAAGTGTGAGTTCTGGCTTAACTCTGTGGATTTCTTAAGCCATGTGGTGTCTAGCGAAAGTATTAAGATTGACCCTCAGAAAATTTCAGTAGTCAAGGACTGGGTAAGGCCCACAAATGCAACGGATATTCATAGCTTCTTGTGTTTGGCAAGTTAATATCAGAAGTTTATTGAAGGTTTCTCATCTAGAACCGCACCACTGACGAAATTGACTCAGGAGACTGCTAAGTTCCAATGGTCTGAAGCCTATGAAAAGAGCTTTCAAGAGCTTAAGGTGAGATTGACTTCGGCTCCTGTTTTGACTCTGCCTTCAGGGTCTAGTGGTTATGTAGTTTATTGTGAAACTTCCAGAATTGGGTTGGGTTGTATGTTGATGTAGAATGGTAAGGTGATCGCCTATGCTTCATGACAGTTGAAGAAGCATAAGAAGAATTATCCGACTCATGATTTGGAACTGACTGCTGTTGCTTTCGCTCTAAAGATTTGGTGTCACTACTTGTATGGTGAACACTGTGACGTCTTCACTGATCACAAGAGCTTGCGATATATCTTCAAACAGCAAGAGTTGTATCTCAGACAGAGAAAATGGTTACTTGTTGAAAGATTACGACTTGAACTTCTTGTATCATCCTGATAAAGCAAATGTTGTTGCTGATGCTTTGAGCCAAAAATCTGTGGGCACGTTAGCATATTTGCATGCTCAGAAAATACTAATGGGCAGGGAAATTCAAAGACTTGCTAATCTTGGAGTCCGACTCGATGAAACTAAAAATGGGGAGTTAGTGGGAATTACGCTAGCGCGATCGATATTGTGGAGAGAATCAAGTCCAAGCAATATGAAGATGGACTTCTGGTGAAGCTGCGAGATGGAGTGGAAAAGGGTGAGTACACTTCATTCACCATTGGTGCTTATGTTGATGGTCTCCGACAAGAGTTGATGGTGGAAGCGCATAGTTTCAAATATTCTATGCATCCGGGATCCACCAAGATGTATAAAAATTTGAAGCAACACTATTGGTGGAAGAGCATGAAGGTAGATATCTCTAACTTTGTGGCTAAGTGTTTGAACTGTCAGCAGATGAAGGCTGAACACCAAAGACCTGGTTTGGCTCAGAATATTGAGATTCCTCAATGGAAGTGGGAGATGATTAACATGGACTTTGTTGTGGGATTACCTCGCACAAAGTCCAAGTTCGATTCTATTTGGGTGATCGTGGACAAACTCACCAAGTCTGTTCATTTTCTTCCTGTGAAGACAATGGATACATCGGCGCATTACACCAAGTTATATTTGAAAGAAATCGTTAGATTACATGGGGTTCCGACATCCATCATATCTGACAGAGATACGCAATTCACTACTCATTTATGAAAATCGCTCCAAGAAGGTTTGGGAACTCGAGTGTGTTGACACCTAATTTTTGACCTCCCATAATTTATTTTAATTACCCAGGGTCCTTGGACATTAAATAGAGTGAAATATGTATTTTTTAGAAGCCAACATGATTTATAAAATTATTTAGCTAATATTTTACCATTCTTATTTGGTAAAATACTTTATGTAATATTATAAATCATTTAGAAATTAATTTACACATTTTAGATATTTACAACAATAATCTACTTAATTGTCTAAATTGTTAAAATGTCAATTTGCAAGTATTTTACTCTGTTTAATTTAGGGAATTTGGTTAATTAAAAGAATTAATCATTCTACCCCTCAATTCTTGTTTGTTCAACTTATGAGAATTTTATCATAATTAATTAAGCGTTTAATTGTGGTTAATTCTGTAAATTGCCCATTAAATGGCTATAATTGAAATAATCAATTAATAGTCCAATTATGGCCCAATTGAAAATCAATTTCCATAGTTGAGGTCCTTATTGCAAAATTAACCTTTCTAATTGTTATCTAGTTTAATTGTGACCTTATATGAAAGGGCCAAATTCATTGGTCTGATAAATTAAGGTCATTTTTGCAAATGTTACCCTAAGATGGATAATTGGACCAAATAAGGCCATAATTGAAATAGCCTGGTCTTAAAATTAAGTCAATTAGGGCCATTGTTTGCAATATTAGTCTTTAGTTTTTTAATTAACCTTATTTAATCGTGATTAAGCGTCTAAATTAATTAGTCTTTTCTTAATTATGGTTATTTATTAAAACGAGCGTCAAAATCCGACATGTATACGAATATATACATGGATATACATGTATATCACGTGTATACATGTATACATATTGGGGTTGCCCTCTTATTCCTTTGATTAGGACCGATTCCAAGCCCAAAAGGGCATGACCCGGCCCAAATCTTCACATAACAGGGGCAAAGCCCCTAACCCCCTTTCATTTTACACTCGTCCTCAGACCAAATGAACCCTTAGCGACTTTTTCCTTCCCCCCGCTCCTAAAACCCTAGCCGCCATGGCTTTTGCCTTCGGTCTCCTCGTCATCGTCTTTAGAAATGGAAATACGGCAGGTGTACGATGCTTTTTCAGCACTTTGCAAGGCCGAGAAGGGGAAATAATAAATGTTTCCACCTTCTCTCACCTAACTCCACCCCAAACGCGGTATAAACCTCTACATTTCACTATTTTTTCTTTACTTCTCTCAGAATTAATGGTCAACACTGTGAAAATTTTAATTGTTCTTGTTTGTTTCGAATTTGAATACTATGCTCTGATTGGTTCATGAAAAAAATTTTGGATTAATTTTTGTTTGGTCGAAATACAACCGTTGATGCTTTATTTTGACTTAATCTCGACCCTACAATACTTGAATGTGAGGAGGGAATTCTATATTTGGGATTTATCCCACATCGTTACATCTAGGGTTTTGGGGATTATATAAATAGGGCCCCAATTTTCACTATTTGATAGATCGGGCATCTGATATTCACTTGCAAAAATCGAATACCTAGGGTTTCTAGTATTTTTATACCTGAGAACCTTCATTTTCAATTTAGTTCAAATTTTAAAAAATTTTCCTTCCTTTTTGTGTGGTACTAAGCATTTGGTGGGCGGGGGGGGGGGGAGGAACAATTGGATTCTCCAAGTTATTATATGTTAATTTGTTTGCTATTTTGCTTATGTGTTAGATAGTGTTTATTGTCTAGTTCTGTTTAATAGCCTAAGATGCTTGTTAAGTTTATGTTAAGCTTGTTTAGTTAAAGCATGTTTAGTTGTTAATCTGGCCCGATATGTTTAGTTAAATATGTTTTGTTTATTAATTTAAGATGTTTATCATGCCTCTATGTTAGTATAACATCCAAGTATATCTATACGTACAGGTTTAGTTCAGTTTATTGAACGCGTTGGTTATGGGTTGTTTTGGCTTGAGTTAGTCAAATATACTTATATGACTAGCCTTATTTGTTGTTGAATTTGTTCAGATATTAAACATGATTAGATAAATTATGTGCTTCTACCCTAGGTACTGATTTGAGAAGTTGGAACTGTTTGAATGATGGTTTAGTTCAGTTTATCTAGCCCTTGTAGCTTATTTTGAATCTAACTCTGTATGCCTTATGTGTTACAACTTGTTGCTTTAAGCCTGATTGTTGTTGGTCCGATCTGATCTAGTTTGAGCATGCTCTTAAGTATTGTTTCCTCTAAATGTGACCTATCCATGCTGAATGTGTGCTCTCTGCTAGTTAAATAGGCTTATAAGTTACCATGTTAAGGCTGGATCAGTTGTCAGCTTTGTTTCTTATCTGCCATTTGCCTAAATGTGGCCTTACTGTGGGTTCATTTGACCTGTTATTATGACAAAACCTTGTGATTTGGTAAATAATGTTGTAAAAAGGACTCAAAGATGTCAAACCATACTTGAACCATGTTGTTGATCTTGTAAAGTGTGATCCTGTTTAAATATGAAACCCCTGTCCTGAAACAACTTTTGTTTGATCTGAATATCTGATTGATCTTTGCATATTGTATAAACTTGGGATCTTATGGTTAAATAATAATGATATCTATTTACCACCTCGTTTCAATATAACTTAGAAGTCTGCTAAGCATGATTAAAAAATGACTAAATACTGTGAAGTGGTTATATTGTATACTGTTGGGGCTGAATATTAGTAATAAATGTTAGTGCCTGTTTCTGACCTGAACACATGTTGAGAATGTCTATGAGCTTCCTTTTGACTTGATAACATGACTAGCATATTAAGTTTTCCTTGATTCGAACCAATATGGACACCTGAAGCATGCCTATCTCGGCTTTAGTTTAAGTGTTTTTCTGAAGCATATATAGCTTGAGATTATGTGATATTGCTGAACTGCATTTCTTTGTGACATGTTGTTCAAACCAAATAGTATCTAATTCCCCCTATTTTCCCTTTTAGAGATGCTTTGTTGGCAATAAAATAGGACCATCATGTCTGCTGAATCTGGAACTGCACCTATTGAGACTAGAATAATATGTTAGTTGCCTTAACAAATGACCAGGCCCTTTGTATGCTCCCTCAATGGCTTTGTTTCTTAAGTTATGTGATCTATGCTATTTCCTAGTTGTTAGTTGCTGTATTACTAGTCTCAAGCTATGTTTGAAAGAGTATTAAGCATGATAAATTCAATATTTACTAAGTGTGAGTCTGCATGGATACTCATGGGATTTGTAGATGAATGCTTGAAATCATGTGACTAAGAGTATATACTGCATGTTACTTGTATATTGGTCTTGTGCATTGCTTGATTATATCTTGACTACTAGTGGCTACATGAAATCCTTTAGAAGTTAAGCATTGATTTTCCTTACTTGTTTTCCTTTGTATGATTGAGCCCATATGGTATATGGAGGGTGTGTATTGGCATATTGAGAGTGTATCCAACTATATATCTGTCTCAACATGTGTGTGATGATATATTTAGTGTATATTAGGCATATCTTCTTAAAATAGTGATCTGTCAAGTAAATCCTGCTAAATTCTGGGTCTCTTCCTTTTCTTTACTCACTGGGCCTTCGTGTAGAAAAATGCTAAATACAAGCCTTAGTTGTATGTTTTCTTTTATGGTTGTTTGATTGGGATTTGAGTACCACTCTAAGTATTCTGTTACTATGTCATGTATTATACCGTGCTTATTTTGGGCCTCAGCCTTTAGACGTATACTAATTTCTTATCTTCTGCCTGTTTTATGTGAATCAACCTCGGGCCATATCTTTGCATGAACTTGACTGGGCCAAAGGCCCAGCTATTCTGTCATTTAATCGAGTCCGTATGGGAAATGAAAGGGAAGCTAATATTTGCAATGAAGGCCCAATCATGGGTAAAAATGGTGAAGGCCCAACTATGGGTAAAAATAGTAACCGGTGGGCTTAGATTGGCCCACCAGCCTAAACTCCCTCTTATTTGATTCATTTTTTGTGAAAAAATGTATGTGTGAATGACACTTATGAATTATTGGAACCCATATGAATGTTAGAATTTAGGAAACACATAGTTACTTAGGTAAGTCACCACAAATTGATTTCTAAAGTTTGGTTACAACCATCCTTTAACTTGATGATTTTTAAGAGTGTTCTTTTTCAAAGGTCACGATATAAGGACAACAAAGAAATGACATTTTCTAAAGTTAAAACGGTTTCCTAAGTCTAAATGGGTATTTTCTTCTTCAAAAAGTTAAAGTGATCACTCCATTTTAAGTACAAAACTGTAAAAATTCGTATTTATTTTAATGGAAATGAACTTCAGGAAAACGTATTCTGAAATGCATGAGAAATGATCTTAAAACTAGGCTAAGTAGGGAAAGAAAGAAGTACCAATTTGGACTTTTTGGACTTGATGTGAATATTGAACTGTTGGAGACTCGGACTTGGAATATTTTTCTGGAAAAGATCTTTGGGCCTGGACACCCAACATTAAAATTGGACTGAAATCAGAGGACTTGTTTGCACTGATTTTTGAGACCGAGCCGGGTTCTGAACTTAGAATTGGGCTGACCTTCATAAGTTTCAATAAATAGAGATGGGCTTGAATATAAAAAATAGTGTATTTTTTCCTACATTTATATAAAGTAAAAAAAAAAAAACGGAGATATACTTCATATTTTTATATATGTATAATAAAACCCGTAAGTACTAAACCTATTTTATTAGGACTAGAATAGTAGTGACTCTACTTGAGAGAAATTCTGAGTGTGTCCTAGTCCGGAAATAAAGTGAGTAGAACACTTACGTGGATTTTTGAAACCAAAAACCTTTTTATAAGGGGACTTTTTGCCAATTTTTTTTTTTTAAAGAATGATATTTTGCGGAAATATAAACAAGTCTTAAGCAAATAATTACAAATCACACATTGAAGCTCGTAGGTCAACCGTATTATACGGATCCTTAATACTAGAGTGCTTAAAACTTTCCCTAGGGGATTACCAAAACCCTTACCTCGAACTCTGGTCCAAAAGACTTTTTCTCGTGCTTGAAAAATTCTTTAAACCCGGTTTTCCTAGTTTTCCTTAAATAAATTAGGTAGCGACTCTAAAAACTAAATATCCAATTTAGAGAAACAACAACCTTGTAGTAACTTTTATGCCTTAATCCGCGTAAAAGCGAACCATAACAAAGTGAACTTAAGCACTGCCTTCCATCCTCAAACAGACGAGCAGGCAGAGAGAACTATACAAACTCTAGAAGACATGTTACGAGCGTGTGCAGTTTATTTTGGAGGTAATTGGGATGAACATCTACCTCTTGTATCGTTTGAGTACAATAATAGTTATCAAGCAAGTATCCAGATGGCTCGTATGAAGCACTTTATGAGAGGAGTTGTAGATCTCCAATCGGGTGGTTTGAACCCACAGAAGTAGAGTTGTTAGGTCCCGACTCAGTGCATGAAGCAATCGAGAAGGTGAACCTCATTGTGCAACGACTCAAGACAGCTCAGAGTCGACAAAAGTCTTATACGGATATGAGGCGTCGCGAGCTAGAGTTTGTTGTTGGTGACAAGGTCTTCTTGAAAGTGTCACCAATAAAGGGAGTGATGCGGTTTAGTAGAAAGGGTAAACTTAGTCCTCGTTCTATCGACCCTTATGAGATTGTGAGAAGAATTGGGAAGGTGGCGTATGAGTTAAAATTTCCATCTGAGATGGTTATGGTATATTCAGTGTTTCACATTTCAATGTTGATGTTGTATAACCCGTTCCTTCTCATGTCTTGATTCATGAAGAGATTGAAATCAACGAAGGGTTGTCTAATGAAGAGGAACGGTTTAGATCTTAGATCGACAAGTTAGAAGGTTGAGGACGATAGATGTGGCTTCGATGAAAGTCCTGTGGCAAAATCATAATACTAAAGAATCAACTTGGGAAGCTGAGAAGGATATGAAGAAGAGATACCCTCACTTATTCCCTATTCCAGGAATGTGTTGAATCTTCTGGTTGTCGAATGTTTGTGATAGTTTAGACTAAAGGTGTAAATCCCTTATTTCATGCATAGGCTTGTTTGGTGTAGTTGTGGGGAGGCCTTGTGAGGACCATATAGTAATTCTTAGAGTGTTAACTGAGTCTCGTTTAAGACAAATTGCAATACAAAAGAACTCTAGCGAAACTTTTGAAGACTTGAGATTTAGTGAAAATCTTAGGCCATGACTCTCATTCGAGGAAGAATGATCCTGAGAGGGCGACAATGTAACACTCCGTAAATCCGTATCAGGTGTGAATCTGTTAAATGAGTGTTAATGTGACATTTTAGGCATATGAAGTCCTATCAAGATGAGTTTGGACGGAAATAGTTGATTTACAATCAAGACCAAGTAGTGAAGTTCGTAAGAGTTCTTAAACTCATCTAAGTTTCGGTAGGTCTAGCATCTAGGCCAGTTTTGTGAAAATCCATTGAGATTTTGGGAAAAATTCTTTACTGAAAGTTGTAAATATTTGAAATACCTTCCAACAATATAAGGTGGAGCTCAAATGGAGTTGTGAGCAAAAATTATGCCTGTTTACTGAAGCCTGTTTGGGACGCCGGCCGCAATGTGGCTAGAATGCAACTCCGCCATTCGGCAAAATTTTGAATGTTTTTGGAGTGAATTTTCATCCAGAATGCGGCATGTATACGGCCACAAACTCCATATGCAACTGCATACTCATCATAGCATCCCCAACCGGGAAAAAATTGTATAAGGACGGGATTTTCTTGGGACATTCAAACCCACTTCTTTTTTGGATGACCTTTTTAGGAGAAAACAACCTAGGGCTTCTCCAAACCTTACAAGGTGAGTTCCTAACCATCCTATGATTAAACTATATCAAAGTAACAAGAATTAACACTAGGAGCCCGTTTGGATTGGCTTATAAGTTGCTTATAAGCTGCTTTTCACCAGTGTTTGGTCAAGCAAATTTAAAGTCATTTTGTGCTTAAAATAAGGTCAAAAAAATAATTGGGCCCATTTGACTTAGCTTATCTAAAGCAAATTATAAGTCGAAAACGGCCTTTTTATAAGCCAAAAAAAATAAGTTAGACTACCCCAACTTATTTTTTTTAGCTTATAAGCTGGAAACAGCTTATAGGCATAAGCCCATCCAAACAGGCTCTAGTTCATCTTCCAAAAACCCTAGCTTCTTGAAACCCAAGAAAGAGAAGAAGAAGGGACGTTTGGGGACAGTTGAGCTTCCTTCGAAAAGGTATGATCCTTGATTTTTTTTGATTTTATTGAAAGGGTTTAGACTAGTGTAGGTTATCCTATGGGACTAGAATCGATTAATGATTTATGAAGTGTTCAAGAACACATTTTAGCATGAAAACCCTAGTTTCGATAAAGAGGGTAGATGGGTGGAATTAGATTAAAGTTCTAATCTTCTCATCTAAATCAATTGTAAAGTGATTGTTGAACCTTGAAAAACCCGTTTGATAGCGTTATAGTGAGAATTGAGACATGTCTCTATTTTTTCGAACATACTTTTCAACCTTTAAAAAAAATGATTTCTTTTGCAAGGTTTCATGTGCATGAGGGACAAGCCCTCATGGAACCTTATGCGTATGATATTATATATATGTATAGTAATTTTCCCTTATTAAAGGATGATTGAAATTAAAATATAAGGCTTTGATCTTTGAGCATGAATTACCCCATAAGGGATGCTTAAACTTGATTTCGGAAAGCTTGGATATTTCATGTGTTTTGCTCTATGAACGGATTATGTTTGGAATTTGAAACTCATTAAATGACTCAAATTTGGTTTCTAAACCCATTAATGATTTGAGGTACCCCTACTAACGGGATTATGAACATAATCCATGATGAGTGATTTGGCTTCTGTGCTATGATTGTGATTTAGCTATTTTGCCATGATTTATGTTGTTTGTGTTTGGCCTAGCTACTCGGGAGGAAGGGTAGTCACTATGAATCCTAGTGGGGTTAACCGAGCCATTCGGGAGAAAGATTGGCTATCGAGGGTTCTTAACCCTGATGTGGTGTTTGCCTAGCTATTTGGAAGGAAGAATAGCCATTGGGGTTGATAACCCCGATGTGGTGCCTCTATGCTATTTAGGGAACCTTAAATGGTCACCCCTTCGTCATATTGATTTGGGCTTGTATTGGCATGTGTTATACTTTGGTTGCCTGTGAGTGGCTTGTTGATGGTATTGAATTCATGATTGAGAGGACTTAAATGTGACAAATGACATAATGAGTTGAAGTTGAATTATTTATTTTTAAGGGAATTCCATTAATGGTTTCATTAAGTTGATGATTTATTCTTGCTCTGAATTTGAAACTGCTTTAATTGACACTGTCTTACTAATCCATATTATATTATTGTGTTATATTAACTATTGTCCCGGAGACACTCACTGAGTACCGAGTATTTAGGCATACCATTGTTGTTTTTGATGGTATGTTAGGTAATGTTGAGGAGCAAGTTCGTGATACGCATGCGGACTAGAATATCTTGCTAGTTTCTAGACTTTTGGTGAGCCCACACTCTTGTTCGTGGGACACTTTTATCTTAGTTATTGCTTTTAGTTTTCGGGTTGCGTCCTAAAGTTAGACTATTCGTTATTTATCATCTTAGAAGCTCTATAGATAGACATTGATACTGTGGGTAGTTGTTGAAGTCGTTGTTCGACCCCCATGGGTATTGCTACATTTTGACAATCTATTTATTACAGACTTCCGTTGATTTGATTTCTTAAATTATGAGCATGAGATTATTTAGTTATTTTATAGCGTTTTTTAATTAATTAATGAAAGATTATTAAAAAGGGACTTGATGGTTATCGATTTATAAGGTGCTTCCGGTGTTGTTCATAGCATCGGATGCCTGTAAAGTCCAGGATTGGGTTTGAGGCGTGATGGGAGCTTTCGGGTACTCATTGAGGGGGTAGTTCCAAATTGAGGGGAATCATGTTGACATTAACGTCCAAAATCTTTTCCGAGAGGAAGAGGAATCAGAGGACTAGAGTATAGGTTCAAAAAATACCAAACGAGGGTCATAGACAGCAAGTGTATACGCCCGTATCGTACCCCTGTTCCTCGACATGAACTATTCCATGTGTCTCTTTCCCTATATGCGTTTCCAAGAACAAAGTGTTGTGAGTCATCTATTTGTATCCAGTTGTTCCATTCCTAAGCTCGAGTTACCAGATTACCGACATGGGGCTTATGATACATATGTAAGATGAATTATGTCAATAGCTTGAGATGTTCGATGGATTATAGTTCCTAGTTAAGACAAATCCTATAAATAGATTAGATTATGATTTACTGTTATGAGGTTAGAATATCCTACTTAAGATGAATTATATTAATAACTTCCAAAGTATCTTTAAGGGATTTTAGGTTGATACTTAAGATGAACCATATTGATAGTTATGAATTATTGTTAATGGATTATAGCTAATTTTCAAGGTATCAGTAATGGGTCATAGAGGGTTACTTAAGGTGAATATTACGTATATCCTTCAACTGATTATTAATGGGTTATAGGTCCCCACTTATGAGGGATCATACTAATGGCGTAAGGGTCACCGTTAGTGGGTTGTAGCGCCTTACTTGAGATGAATAATATTACGTTCCGATGATTGTTGGCAGGTACAGATCCTTATCTATATTGATAACTTTTAGAATCACAGTCAATGGGTTATAGTGCTTTACTTAAGGTGAATCATATCGAATTAGCCATTCCAAGTCTTCCATGAGAATGAGATCATTCAGGTTATATTGCGAAACGTCATAGGTTTGTACAAAGAATTGTCCTACCCCTATCGTCATTGGGGTTTATGATGTGTTATGTCTCGATAAGTCATATCTTGTTATAGGCATATTGTTCTTATATTGAAGATTCCTTCCAAAGCTAGCGTACTTCATCGGCTATCAAGTCTATATAAATGGTTTAGCTTTAGTCGTCATTAAATTCGTATGTTTCCAAAAAGGGTAAAACCAACGCCTCGGTTGAGTCGTTTAGCCGTATGTGTGTATAAGTGAATCCTTCCACCAATAGCATGACGATTATACCCCGTCTTCCTACGTTTAATAATTACAGAGGATATTTCCAAGAGTGTAATAAGAGAACTAGTGTACAAATTCCGAAGGTCTTGAGTTAAGGATAATAAGGGATGTAAGTATGTAGTAACTGTGTCGTATTCGTCTCCTTGGACATAAGCCTTCATCATATGCCATCCTTTCTAAAATGAGAACTCTATAGAACGTGAAGTACTTGATGTTCATTTGTTCCTTACTTGAAAAATTATTCATATTGTATGAGCCTTAGCGTGGCCTTATAAGGTTCTTTGTATCTATCCGAAGCCTTCTTTCCTTTTTAATCAGTCCCAAAAGAATGACACATTTCCATATTTAATAACAAGTTAACTCTAAATTTTCTTTTTACCCTTAATGAAATGATTTCTAACCACAAAACTTTCTTTGAATTGCTTGGACCACAAGATTCAAAAGTCGTTTCCTTTTTTTCTTAAACTCCGTGCCTAATCAAACACCCTCATATAAATTGGGACGGAGGGAGTATCAAATTAATAGTGAAGAGGTAATGATGGGCTAAATTTATGAGATAAGTTATGCTAAAACGGGAGGTACGATGTAGAAGACATAATGAACACGCACCATCTTCACCCGCAACAAGATTTCCTAAATCACCAGTATGGCGTATCTCATCTTCAGGAGCACCATGCTCTTTGTTAGTCGGATTAAAATGTGGACCCGCATATATATATATATATATATGGAAACACTATGATAGTATGGTACTTCTAATATGATAATTAATCAAGCTAATTAAGTCAAACTCAACTTATACACTGAAATTTCATCTTTCTTCTGCCAAAAACATTTAACTGGAGAATTATCGACTACTAGGTATAAAAATCAATCAATATAATCTGGTTAAAAACAAATCGGAAAAGGGCCAAATATACCCCTGTACTATTGGAAAAGAAATGGAATATACCCCTTGTTATAATTTGGGTCTAAAAATACCCCTGTCATTATATTATTAGTGCAAATATACTCCTCCTCCGTTAAAGTTATCCAAGATGGACATCCAATCCTATGTGACACTAACATTTGATGAGGTGGATGCCATGTTAGAACCCCTAACCCATTTTCCACCCCCCTCCCTTTTTTTTTTTTTTTTTTTTTTTTTTTTTAACACCTCCACTCTATTTGTTCTTCCACCACTAAAATTCTCTGCCCCTCCACCACCATTGCTACCATTACTGCCACCACGATAGAACATGACAAGCTGGCCTCTTACCGTGTATTTTTACTCCTGTTCTTCATAATCCAGATTGCAGGTGACCATGAGTTCATTAATTGGATTTTAATTTTAAATACTCACTTTTTTAAAGAACTTTTTCTCTATCCAGTTATTTAATTGTCTGAGTCTTTTCTAGTTTACAGGAAGTTTCAGTTTTGCAATAAAAGAATTACTTACAATTTTTTTTTTTTATTATTATTATTTTTTTGCAAAAACAACTCAAACATTGTTTGGAAAAACTCAACAACTGAGTTTGCAGACTCCGTTTTTGCAAATTTTCAAAAACAAAAGGGATTAACAAAATTTATCCATGTTGTGGAGAATGGCCATGGCGGCGGTAATGGCGTTAATGGTGGTAGAGGGAAGAAAATTTTAGTGGTGAAAAAACAAATAGAGGGTAGAATGGGTTAGGGGTGCTGACGTGACATGCCACATGGCATCCGCCTCATCAAATGTTAGTGCCACATAGGATTGAACGTTCGCCGTGAACAACTGTAACAGAGGAAGGGTATATTTGAACCAATAATATAACGGCAGGGGTATATTTGGCCCCTTTCCGAAAACAAATTAAAAAGATTCAAGTTTTTCCATATGGAAGAAATATTTGCTGGACGCACGATTAAAATTTTCTATCAGCAAAAAAGTGAAGTGTTAATTCCATGTATGGTGAATAAACTATGTCTAATATAATAGTAAGGTTACTGTTTACCCTTAAAATGGTAACAATTAAATTTATTCGTGGTTTAAAGGATATGTGGTTTGATTAGTGATTTATGTAAAGCAATATGTGATAATAAACAATGTATTAGTGAACAAGAAAGAAAGTAGCTTAAGAAATCAAGATGTAGTCGCTGTGAATTTGGTCCGGTTTCGGTAAGAACTGCCTCTGCCCCGAGCCAAACCAATAGAAAGCTTTAATATATTATTTTCAGATTACAAGTATGAGTGTGTATCAAAGACTAGCCCTAAAATGAAGGAGGTTCACCCCTATTTATAGGAGACAGTAGATGGGCCTTTGTATCACCCTAAAAAGGCCCTTTAAGAAAAACCCTAAAATACATAAAAACGGCGCTCCGTACGGATCTCAGCACAAATTACGGAGCGATTGGTGACGTGTGACTTGGCTCGTAACGGATCCTCCGAACCTGTGTCGAGTGTCTTTCCCTCGGGCTCGGAGTTTCTATGCTTATCGACATTCTCTCGGCTTATGACGTTTCTTGGGAAAGCTCACCACTCCTCAGTCCTCGACCCTTTCGATCTTAGTCGAGGCTAATTATCTCATCCTATTTCGATCTTGTACCGGATAACTGTGACATTTACCTTGGTTTCCATTGTATACTAGTAGTCCACACACTTCCCGGATCGAAGTTTGCCGAAGTGATGGGAAGTGTGACAATGTACCGGTGACTTCCTTAGAAAGATTCCTCTTGAAAACAAGCAGGAAATGAGACGTCTTATCAGGTCATGTCCCTCCGACTTCGGACACGTATCTTCTCCTGGTTAGACGTCCTTTCGTTAACCGCCTCAACATTTATCATCTCCTTCCCTTTAAAAGGTTGATCCCTCTTATTTTTTACTTTTTACTTTTCCCTACTCGATTGTTTTACTCTCAGAATTTCTTGCTCTGTTCTTGCTTTTCTTTAGATTTTCTTTCGAAAATTCTAAATCTTTGAGTTTTTCCGAGAAACTTCACCCGTGATTCCGAAGCCTTCTTAGTTTCTTGGAAAATTTTCTTCAGCTCTTTATATTCAAACTTTCGAAATGTGCCGGACATATAATGTGTGCCTTGCGCAAATTGGTCAAAATGTTTGAAGGATCGTGACCTGCCTTCGCTTTCTGGCCAACAACGTGAATGCCAATTTTACCATGCACTATCTGATCCGGCTATACTGCCCGAGGATCTTTTGTGGCGGGGTAATAAAGCTAGCCAAACGAGGGAGGAACCCTATCCTTTCCAGCATCGATGAGAATAGAGATCGAGGCTGGTATGAGCGTTTTGTTTGGGTTAGAACCACGAATATTATATCGGCGGAGTTCATGTCCTTCCCCTAAAAGTGGAACGACAAACGTAAGGTTTTTAGAGCTTACTCTCTTTTTGTATGCTTTCAACCATTCCTCTAACTATTTTCGATATTTCAGCCGCCGGATGGGTTCCGGACACGATACCCCGCTTTCCTAAGTGGATTGAGAGTATCATTAGCCAACATCCGCACCAAGAGCGAACATGGAAAGATCTTCCCTATGAAAGGTGGACAGCACAAAATCATGGTATTCTTCTTTTCCCTTTGCTTCGCGTCGTTTCCTTCCGTTCAACTCCTTTCTGAGCTAACCACTTCGATACTCAGGTTTGCCAAGAGGTTCTTCGACTCCTCAATCCGCACCGGCAAATGAACCCTCCATGCTGGGGTTCGAGGTTAACGTTTTTCGCACGGCGCATGACTTATTACCGAGGCTGAAAAGAAGAAAAAGAAATCCAGGTCTTCTAAGCTCCTGAAACCATCATCGAAGGGCCATAAAAGGAAGAAAAGCTCGAAAGATGCAGTGAGTGCATCCGAAGTTCGGGGTTTGAGAGATCACCCTGATGATGAATTTTGGATCGTGAGAGTTAGTTCCGACCCCTCTATCGCTGCTGCTACTGAGGCAGAGACTAATCCGGTGGAGGTCCCGGAGGGGTGCACCGTAACTAATCTGACCGGTTCTTGGGGGGGTTGAGAACCCTTCAGTCCCCCTAACAAAATTTCTTCAAGCTCTGATACCTTTAAGGACTGTCGAGATGATCGAGGTTGAGGACGATACCTCTCCCGATGTACAGCCTATGGCTAAAAGGGCTAGATGGGCCGAAATAACTTCTCCTCCTCCACGAACTTCAGAGCAGGAGAGTTTTGATCATATGCTCTCCGAGGATGGGACTGCCACTAACCCCGCCGCAATGACAGATGCCTCCGGGTTCGGACACCTCCCCATTCCACAAGTATCGAGAGGGATACTCAGAGTACAGAGTCTGGCTCGAGGTCCCGGCTTGTAGATATCTTCCCAGCTCCAAGTGTAGAGCCGAGGAGGACTAGGTCGGCTACCATCACCCATCCCCGAAGACGCGTTTTATCCCGCCCCGAGGGGGGGCCAATTTTGTCCTCTTGTGTCGGAGTCCCAAAAAGAAGAGGCCGGGGGTCTTTTGGAAACCTTCAAAGATAGTAGC
>NC_081342.1:41527044-41625245 GCF_029784015.1 Lycium ferocissimum | reverse complement strand
AAAAGTCAAAGTGATCCGAGATCGATTGTTGACAGCCCAAAGTCGCCAAAAGTCCTATGCGGATAACCGCCGGCGAGATCTTGAATTCCAAGTCAATGATTGGGTGTTCTTGAAAGTATCACCAATGAAAGGGGTAATGAGATTTGGTAAGAAAGGGAAGTTGAGTCCTCGATATATTAGACCTTACAAAATCATCCGCAAAGTGGGTCAAGTAGCGTATGAATTAGACTTGCCTTCAGAGCTTGAATTAGTTCATCCAGTATTCTATGCTTCAATGCTCCGCAAATGTGTTGGAGATTCCACAAAGATTGTGCCAATAGATGATGTTCAGATTTCAGAAAAGCTAGCCTATGAAGAAGTATCTATTGCCATATTAGACAGGCAGGTACGAAGGCTTCGAAATAAGGAAATAGCTTCAGTTAAAGTCTTATGGCGAAATAACAATCGGGAAGAAATGACTTGGGAAGCGGAAGACAAGATGAAATCCACATATCCGCATTTATTTCAGCCCCCGGAAGAGACATATGATGAAACATCAAAAGTATAAGGTATGCATACTTTTCTTTTATGTATATGGGTCGTGTGTGTTATATCCCGCATTTTTGTATATTGGAACAATCCGGATTAATTATGATAAGGTAAGGACAAAACTATTCCGGGATACCAAGTCGGGATTTTTGATCTTTGATTTTATTTTTGGACATAAGTTGTGCATGAATTTGTTGGCATGGAACAATTAGGAAAATTTGGGACCAAAATTGGAATTAATGGAAGTTGAAAATTATTTATCTTTTCCATGTTGTAGCCGTGTGGCTTGGAGAAGGCCCACACAATTTGTGGAAAATTTTAATTGGTCCAACACTTGTGTGGGCCAAGGGACAATTGTGCACTTCATATAATGGCAAAAGATGACTAACTAGTCTTCATTCTCATTCACAACACTTAGAAAAAAAATTAGAAGTTGAAGAACCCACAAAAGGAGGCTCTCGGCCAACCCAAGAGAAAAATCAACTTTCATTCAAGCCCTTCCAAAATTATTTTGTTGATGCAAACCCACTATTTTGAGGACCCTAAGTAGCGTGGAAGTGTCGTTGGAGCGATCAACCCGCTAGTTTTCATTATCGCAAACCCTAGCCTCTTGTGGAGTTGAAGAACAAAGGTAAGAATCAATTATGTTTTATGTGATATAAAGGTTGTATGCATGTTGTAGTATGTTAAAATGGATGAATATCATGAAAAATAATATGTTGGAAGTGAGTTGTGTGCATGGTGTTCTAGCCGTGCAAATGGGTGTGTGTTGTGTGGTGTTGAAGCTATGAATTAAAGCTTAGTTAGTATGTTATGATCATTGTAGGGTGAAGAATGATTGAGAATCATCCATATATGTATGTTGGTATGTTGGCCGAAAAATGGGTCATATTACATGGCAAAGAACGCATTAATGTCGCTTAATGTTTTAGTCGTCGTCGTTAGGAATTCTATGTTGGAAATGAATGTTTAATGACTCAAATTGATGTTGTAATTGTTGCGGACTGATTTGGAGGTTGTTGTACATTTAATGTCATTTGCATATTGATGAGAATGATATTGTTAGAATGTGAATTGTTGGTGCAAATCATGAATTGGAAATGAGGAATATGTTATAGTGGTGTTCTCGGGTTTGGGGGCTGTTTCGGGTAGAGTGGAGCAATTTTTGGATTGTTGGAAATGTTGTATGAATTGCTTAGAATGTCTTTAAATATTGTTGGTATGGGTTCGGGTTAGTATTTGAATGTATAAGCGTCGATGTTGGCTTGAAGGTAAGCCGTTGAATTGAATTTATGAATATTGTTGAATGATGGAAAAGAGAGTTATTATTGTTGTATTGCCTTTCGGATTGATTATGGATGTTGCTAGGTTGGTTGGTTGTTGTTGTTGATTGATTGATTTGGCCGAGTTAAATTCTCGGGGTGGCCTATTTACAGGGGAAATGCTGCCCAAATTTCTGTAGAATTAAGGGCGAAATTGAAATTAAATGCCCAAAATGTCTCTAGCTAATGTTTGGCATATTATGAATTATTTGTAGACCTTGGGCAGCCCGAGACGTAGGTTGGATTTAGCTTGAGCTTGGATTATATTGGAGAGCGTTTGAGGTATGTAAAGCAACCTTCTTTCTTTGGCATGCCTTAGTTAAAAATAGGCTATGACACGAACTTCGAGGAAACTCTATTCTCGCAATCCGAGCATGTCTAAGATACGCACTTGTTTCTTGATATTCATATGTTGATGTTAGGAAATATTGATCCTATTTCCTAGGAATTATTGAATTATAAAGGTTGCATGAAAGTTTGGCCTTTTTTTTAAAGAGTTTATTCTTTAACGATTCAAAAACTACGAACGCCCATAACTTTCACAGGAAAGCTCGGATTGCCTTGAGATTTTCGTAGAAGGTTGTATGATGTTAGACGAGTATGTTTTCCATAGGCGGGCCCAGCTCGGGCCTACGCCCGTCCGTGGGTCCCGCGATGCTCCTTTATGTAATTTTGACAACTTTTGAAAGAGAATATTGTAATTATTATTCCGATTTCAAATATGACTATTTTACTTATCTTTTGAATTTATGACAATGATTTTATGCATATGATTCCTCACGACTCCGCTTGTGCATTTTGTTATATCTTTCACCGAGTCCCGGCCTTGGTTACGTTGTCGTGCGCATTATGATATACTCCGGTGTTATCCGTGTTTATGGTTCACCGAGCTCTCGCTCGAGGGCCGGGTTCCGCTATATTGGGTGTTATGTCGTGTATGGCGATATCTTGTGTATGATATGTGACGGGGATACGGAGATTTGAAACTTTCTGGTGTTATGCTGTGTTATGGCGCCATCGACAGGCGGGCGATCATATTTTCTGTGCCCTATGCATGATTCGTATTTTTAAAGTAACATTGTGATATATTTTGGAAATGAATTTATCTTCTGTACCTCTATTTCGATTATGACTCAGATTTGTATACTACATTTTACTCTTGCATACTCGGTACATATTTCGTATCGACCCCCCCTTTCTGGGGTCGCGTTTCATGCCGCGTACGGACGCACGGCTTGTGATCCACCTATTTAGGACACCCTCTTTTGCTGTTGGAGTGCTCCCCTTATTCCGGAGCCACATTTTGGTATATATTCGCTCGTTGCATTTGTATATATTTGTTCAGGGGTACGGCGGGGCCCTGTCCCATCATATGATTCTGTTTGTCTGTTTAGAGGTCTGTGGACATGTATGTGGGTTATGCCTACTTCTGTACATGTGTGTTTGTATATATTATGTTCTGGGCGATCCTATTCGCCGTGGCAGCCTCGTCGGCTTGCATTTGTACATTTTGGGCCGTTGTGCCATTTGATAGCCTTGCCGTCTTTTGATATATATATGGTTGTGTTTGAGATGTGTTTGAGACAGCGTTTGATATTTGTGTCGGTATAAGCCATCTGTTTGCAACCCAGATTTGTGATTGTGTTTGGGTGCCTAATTCGGGCACTAGTCACGGCCTTCAGGGTTGGGTCGTGATAGTGTGTGGCCAATTTATATTGATATTACGTTGTGGCCCTGTGAGGCAATGATATTATGGGTTGTTGTGACAGGATGGTAACGCCATATTAGAGGGGAAACTCTGGCAAAAATTTTCTAGAATCCCCGATGACTTAACATTCGAGGACGAATGTTCCAAAAGGGGGAAGAATGTTACACCTTACAAAATTTCCCTCCGCGTACAGTGAATAGACTCACGAAGGGCACGAAGAATATGAGGGTTGGAATAAGCGAGAGATAGTATGTGACGGTCCTAATTAAGATTTCCAAAGGCATTCGAGTTAGTGAAAGAAAGTTGTTAAGAGAAGCGAGTCATAAGTTAGTGTATCGGATGAGAATTACGAGCATTGAGTTAATGATGACCTAATGACACCTTGAGGAAGAGTTATAACATCCCTTAGAATGGTATTGAAGTGATGAACAGGTGTTAAGAAGGTTCCATAAGGATCGGAGATCAAACAAGTCGACGAAACAACTCTCGGAAAACTGGCCAAACATACTGGCCGTATAAGATCTACGGACCGTATGTCCAGCCGTAGATCCAGCCCAGCATGTCATGATTCACTGGACCAAATATACGGTTCAACATACGGTCAGTAGAAATCATACGGACCGTATGTTGGTCCGTATATCTTGGTCGGGCCTGAACCTGATTTTAATATAAGGGACCTCACTTCATTTTATTTCATTTCATTCTTCACCTCCACCATTCAAGAAACCTCTAGAATGTTCCATACACCTCAAACACAAGAAATCAAGAGAATCAAGTGAAGGAAACCCATTAAAAGTCATCAAATCAAGAAAACCCAAGAGAGATGAAATAGGGTTTTGGTGCAAGAAGTGTAATATCATCCAAAGCTTGTTCCTCCATTACTTAAGGTAAGTTTCACGACCTATTCATGCTATTTGAAGTATTAATAAGTTAGGACACATGAATTGTATAAGTGTATAGCAAATGGGTCATCAAATGGATGAATAATGTCATTTTGAAATAGTGGTTGGATTGAATCATGAAAGTGGATATGTTGATGTTGTAATTACGTTATAAATGACATTTAGGAAATGGAATAAGTGTTGGATATGAAAGAATACGACGATGGACTTTTAGTCATGAATATGGAGGATTGAAGTGGAATTGTGAAATGCGAATCATATAAACCAATGACGATTGTTGTTAGTGATATTGTGATGGTTGTTATGAATGTTGGGAGTTGATATGGAATATGGTGGAAAGTAGTATAAACAAAGGAAATGCTGCCCAAATTTCTATAGCTTTAGTAAGTATGTTTTCACAATCATATAGCTAACGTCGATACGAATTCCCTTGAAGGTAAACGAGTGCATTAAAGGAGAACGAGCAAGCGATAAAATAGCTAAACGATAAAGGTATGTGAGGATAATCCTTTCTTTCTAAGGCATGAGTCCTATGGCATGAATTCCCTCTTTTACTAGAAATGTTCCATCTTCAAGAAAGCTACGAGTTCTTGTTCATGAATAGTCACAAGAGATATGAAATACGATACGAGTATGATAATGATAATGGTAAGCTTAAGTCAAGAGATGCTATAGTCATGATGTAATGTTCCCATAGAGCTAATGAAGTCATATGTAAGTAATCGATAGTGATGATAGTATACACTCGCCTTATATGCTAATTCCTTCAAGGTGAGGCAGAATGAGTAAAAATGCTCTATAATGAAATCGGGGGTTTACGACCTTATGTCACCCCGATAAAGTATGATCATTTATGAGTCTTTATGCATGTATTTCTATAATGAGTTGTGATAAGCATGTTATGATAAGTATATGATGATATCACACCGCAGCTAAATGACCGGGCAGTCGCCGCCAAGGCGGGCAGCTATACACCATGGCCAAATGGCATGGGCAGACACCACTAGTGGGCGGCATGAGATGGTACCCCGGACGCAGGCTAATGCTATTGCTAATATATTGATTATCACACCGTACCTATATGGTCGGGCAGCTTATACATTTATGCTTATATGAGATGATGATGAGTATGAAAGTAAGCCAGTATGTATTATTTCTCTTATGATTCAGTCAGTTACAGATTGCTCCTTATTGATGCCTCCTTATTTCATTGATGTCTCATTACTATTTATGCCTTACATACTCAGTACAACATTCGTACTGACGTCCTTTCTTCGGACGCTGTGATCATGCCCACAGGTAGACAGGGAGGAGACCCAGACTCATAGGAGCTAGCGGCTGAATTGGGAGCATTCCATCCTTCGGAGGTGCCATTGATTATTCTTTTGGTACATATTTGTGTATACTCATTATTGGGCACGACGGGGTCCTGTCCCGTCCATATGTATAGTACTCTAGTAGAGGCTCGTAGATACGCAGTGTGGGTGATATGGTCCCATAGTGTTCATGTATATGTATGTATGTATGTGCATGTATATATTATTTTGATAGCCGAAGGGCTTATGTTTATAAAAGTAAATATGTTTCCGATAATGACAGTTTCATGTGAGTATGAGCATATGGTATGAATGGGAGCAGATAAGCAGTAATATGAGTGGTGTTCGGTGGTTAGCCCCGGATACCCGTCGCGGCCCGTAGCCCGGGTCGTGACAGTTACACTGGCGTTTTTTAATCCAAATGGAATTACATTATAACAATAAGTCCCATATCTGGCTACAAAAGAAGTTTTCTCTTGATCCTCTAGGTCCAGCCGAATCTGGTTGTACCTGGAGTAGGCATCAAGAAAACTTAACATCTCATGTCCGGCCGTCGCATCGATCATTCGATCAATGTGTGGCATAGGAAATGAATCCTTCGGTCATGCCTTATTCAAATCCTTATAATCGATGCACATTTTGAATTTATTGCCTTTCTTCGGCACAACCACGACATTAGCTTACTAGTCCGGTTATTTGACCTCCCAGATGGAACCTATTTTTAGAAGTTTGGTTACCTTATCTTTGACGAAGGCATGCTTGATTTCGGCCATCGGTCTCTTTTTCTGTTTCACCGGGGTAAAATTTTGATCGAAGCTTAACTTGTGCTCGTTACCTCCGGTGGGACACCTGTCATGTCTAAATGGGACCATGAAAAACAATCGGTGGTAGCTTGAAGAAATTTCTGTCCGGCAGATGCACAAACAAGATAATCTGTTCTAGTTCTTCTATGATTGACTTGTTTGCGTCCGAGTCATCAGGTAGCATGAACGACCTGGGTACACCGAAATCGTCTTCTTCGAAGTTCAGGCTCAAGTCTTCCTTTTCTTCCCCCGAGCTGACCGGGCCTCCATCCTGCAATCGCTATTTGGCATCTTTGCCTTTTGTTGGTTCAGCGGCCTTTAGGGATAGATCCCTTTGAGTGGGGGGTGCTTCTTCGGCTGCAAACATCTCCCTTGCCGCGGGTTGCTCGCCACGGACCGTTTTTATCCCTTTCGAGGTTGGAAACCTCATCATTTACTGTAATATTGAGGGTACTGCCCTCATACTATGAATCCATGGTCTGCCGAGCAACACGTTATATTTCATCTCACCTTCGATGACATAGAACACTGTTTGTTGAATAGTCTCGGCGGTGTTTACTAGCAAAGAGATTTCTCCCTTAGTAGTTTCGCTTGCCATGTTGAATCCGCTGAGAACCCGAGCTGCTGGCACAATTTGGTCTAATAGCCCAAGTTGTTCTACCACTCTCCACCGGATAATATTGGTCGAACTACCTAGATCAATCAACTTGAGATTTAAAAAGGCAAAATACATCAAATCACACTTAAACTATACCCAAAATGTTGACTTCACACTCAAACTATACATGCGACCTATTACACACCTGAATTAAAAAGTAAATTTAATACCACCCTGCAAGGCATTATACCACTTACACAACGTATGGTGTTCCACACGCGCATGCCACGTCAACGCCACGTGGAAATAAAATAAATTTTATTATTTTCAGTACTTTTTCTTTTTTCTTTTTAATTTGCACTATTTTCTTTTTCCTTTTCTTCTATTCTCATTACAAAACCTTCATTATCACCGGTGGCATATCACCATCCCCAAACCTAATCATCAATTCCATCACCACCATCAAATTTACTAGCTATAAACAAAGATGCCATCACCACCAATTTTACGGCCCACCGTAAAAAAATAAAAGATAAAAATAAAAAAAACAGAACATGAATCTCGATGGCGAGAGAAAAGGAGAGACGAAAATCAATCCCATCATCGTACGTCATTCTTCTAAACAATTGGAAAAAGAGTTTACTTTGAGCTAAATTGTTGGGTCGATTCTGGAGAAGATGTCACGAAAATATGAAGTTCGGCGGTTGAAAAATTTTCTGGTAAGTCAAAATCCGTCATGATTTATTGCGCAAAATAAATATTCATAATCAAATTATTCTTTGTATTACTATCCTAATCAACAAAAATTGATTGAGATATTTATATTAATGGTGTTGGGTTTTAATTTTTGATGGTGGGTCAGGTGAGGATGGTGAAATTGATGGTGGCAAAGTGATTATTTGTGATGGAAGGTATGGTGGAGATGGTAAAATCGAGTTATAATGTTGTGATTTTTGGTGGTGATAGTGAAATTAATAGCGGTTCTTCTTCATCATTGAGTCTTCATTTGGTGTATAGAAATCAATAGCGGCATGATGATTCTTCTCTACTAAGTTTTTGGCAAAATTGCAGTGATATGTACTAAAGAAGGTGCAAAATTTGAGTGTTTTTTTTTTATTTTATCAACAATGGAGTAAGAAAAAGATTCAAAAGAAGAAGAAGAGGTAAGCGGGTTGGAGTAGGGGGTGGGGTGTGTGGTTGAGGGTTTGCAGTAAAGAAGAAAGGGAGGGTGGGGGTTGGGGATTATTAAAAAAAATATTTTTTAATTCAAAAAAGAGAATGATAAATAAATTTTAATTAAAACGGGCCTGTTTTTTAATTATTTTTATAATTTGTGCCACATCAGCTTGTAGGGTGGTAATAAATTCAGTTTTTAGATGTTCAGGTGTATAATAGGTCGTCTGTATAGTTTAAGTGTGAACTCGACATTTTGGGTAGAGTTTAGGGGTCATTTGATGTATTTTGCCATTTAAAAATTAGAAATTACCAAAGCATCATTGTGGGGCTGAATGATGCCCTCTGCATCTTCGTCTTTGAAGGAAATAGATCCTTCGAGCACATAATCCCTAGATCTTTTCTCATGAACAATCGAGACCTTTGTCCTCTTCATCATTGGACCTCGTGGCATTTCTGTTCCACCGATTATCATATTAATCACGTGCTAAGGCTCCATGGGCTTGACCTGCTTGTGACTTTCCCTACCCTTGTAGTTTCCTTTTGCTCGGCCACTTAAGAACTCACGAAGGTGACCATTTTTCAATAATCGAGCGCCTCCTCTCTCAGTTGACGACAATCTTCCGTCCTATGACAATGAGTACCGTGATACTCGCACACCACACTTGGATCTCTTTGAGCAGGGTCAGATCTTAGTGGCCTCGGCCATCTTGCATCCTTAATATGGCCAATGGCCCAGACGAGATCTGTGGCGTCAATATTGAAGTTGTACTCGAATAACCTCGGGTTGTCCCCATTGGTAGCCGACCCATTGGTATCTCCTCGAAACTGCAAACCTCGACTGCTCGGACCGCGATCAATTCGCCAGTCACTCCTGCTCGAATAATGAATGGGACCATTTTTCCTTCTATCGACCTAAAGTTGGACTTCTCCGAATAGACATAAGGCCGGTAGCTATCCTTTGACGGCCTTGTCTCTGCTTCGAACATCCTTCTTGACCTTTCAAAATTCTTGGTTCCGGCTATCAGACCTGGGGGATGTTCAAGTTGATCATCCTCTACCCGAATTTTGAATTCATATCTGTTATGGACGTCGGCCCAAGTCACTACCTCGTACTCCAATAGATTTTCCTTCAACTTAAATGCGGTAGTAGAGCTTCGGGGGTTGAGACCCTTGGTAAAGGCTTGAGCGGCCCATTCTTCTGGGATCGGGGGCAGTTCCATTCACTTCTTTTGGAACCTATTCATGAATTCTCAGAGTAATTCGTTGTCTCTTTGGGAAATTCTAAAGATGTCCGCTTTCCTTGCATGCACCTTTTAGCTCCGGCATGGGCTTTAATGAACGCATCCGCGAGCATCTCAAAAGAAGTGATGGAATGCTTAGGCAATTGGTCATACCAAGTTAGTGCCCCTTTAGACAGCGTTTCACCAAACTTTTTTAGTAGCACCGATTCGATTTCATCTTCTTCAACATCGTTGCCCTTTATGGCACAAGTATATGAAGTCACATGTTCCTGTGGTTCCGTCGTTCCATCATACTTGGGAATTTCGGGCATTTTGAACCTATTCGGGATCAGCTTCGGGGCCGCATTCAGAGGAAAAGGCCTTTGAATATATCTTTTTGAGTCCGGTCCTTTCAAGATCGAAGGGGCCCCAGGATCTGGTCCACTCGAGAGTTGTACGTTTCTACCTTTTGCTCATTAGAGTCAATCCGTTTAGCCAACGCTTTGAGCATTTTCAGGAACTCGGCAGATGCACCGGACCTTGATCCGTTACCACTATCAGTGACCCGATCTTCCTCTTGGTTTGGCTCAATAGCTCGACTTGGCCCTGCCGAGACTGTTCTGTTGTCTTTCTTTAGGAGTTGATCTATAGCCACCTATTGTTCCTGCAACATATCATGTATCAAACGTAAGTTAATTTCCTCTACGGCGTCGCCCGGTGTTTTCGGGCTAGTGCCCAAGGTAAAATTGCTGAATTATCGCTATTTAGAGGATCTATGGCCTGAATGCCGCCAGTGTTCTGGTTGACAGCATCGGTCGAGTTGACAACATTTGGATCGACGGGATCAACGGGAGGAGCGTTGTGGTTTGCCACCCCGCTATTGTCATTTTTGTCCTGATGACTCATCAGTTCGTTGTTGTTCATATGCACCGATTGGCCGCTATTTGCCATCTCGAAATTATCTGGCATCACAAGCTTTCAAGAAACAAGTGAAAAATAGAGTTGTAAACCAATCACCACTATTATCCTAGGCCCCAGGGTGTGCGCCAAACTATTTTTTTTAAAGCAAATTTATCAGGAGACATGGCCCCCTGATGTTTTATTAATAATAATCAATTTCAACAGCAAAAGCAGAAAATAAAAAAATACTTGATGCTCATCATCTTTGAGTATGCATACTCAAAGATAGTTTTACACTTTGTTATCAGAAAATAACAAGTGAACTGCTCCATATTCAAGCAGGCTGAATCTTCTTTGTTTTGATCCTCAGTGATGGAATTTGTGCCTTATCTAAATTTAGTATCTTCCTTCCTAGTACTGGCAGTGATTCAAAGCTAGTGTATTCCAGCTGATTCTCTACTTCAAGTGCTGCATTTGCAAGGAAATCTGCCAGTTGATTTCCTTCTCTAAATGGGTGCAAAACTTGTACATGCAGCTGTTCCATTATTTGCTGAATTTGCTCTACTTTTTCCACAATTTGCCAAGGGATCTTCCAAACATCTTCCAAAAGATGCTTTTCAGTACCAATGAGTCAGTTTCCAATGTAACATGCTATATGTTATTAGCTAAACAATATTTCATAGCTTCCTGGATAGCTATTGTTTCTACCATCATGTTTGAGGCCAAGCCAATCTGCTTGGCCTGAGCATAAACAAGATTTCCTCTGTCATTTCTGATGCAAAATCCATATGAGCTGATTCCTGGATTACCTTGAGAAGCTCCATCTGTATTACACTTCAATCCATGCTGTGGCATTTTCCATAGAACCTTGCAGTAATGCAGTTTTGGCTTGTAGTTGCTCAACAGTGTCTGAACAAAGAGCCGTCCGGTAGAATTTCGTAACCAAGGATACTTCACTCTGATCAGGTGATGTACTGTTTGTTGAACTTGGTATACCATTCTGCTATATGACGTATTTTTTCCATGTTTGATTGAGTTTCTTCTTTTCCAGATCTCCCGCATAATGATAGCTGGCATGGCTTGAAATATCCCTTGTAGCTTTGAAGATGCATTGGCTTTCCACCATAGAATAATGATCTGCTGCAAATGAAGACCTTCTATATTAAAACCTGCATAAGAAGCAAATTGTTTCCAAAGCTTGAAAGCTATTGGAGAAGTTAGAAAAAGATGGGACATGGTTTCCTGCTTATGCTCTTGACAAAGACCAAAGATCTTGAGACAATATTGATATGCATTCTCTTAAGGTTGTCATCAGTTGCTATGCACCTCTTCCAAACTCTCCATAAAAAGAAGCTTATTTTAATAGGCAATCCCTTGAACCATATATATCTATAAGCTTCAAGACTGTCTTGCTTTAGTCTAGTTTCCTCCCATGCATTTTTTACTATAAATTTTCCATTTGTTTCACCCATCCACCAAGCTTTATTATTATCAGCTTGAATCAGCTTTGGACTAATGGTATCTTGTATGTATTCCACAAGCTTTCTTCAAAGAAGAAATTCCTATAATTTTGGCAAATTCCACTCCCCATCAGATATAAATTCCTTCACCTCTATCTCCTCATCAATGGCCAACTCATTATCAAAAAAGTACAAAGCACCTTGTTTTGTCCAGTTATCAAACTAGAAGCTAGAAGTACCTCCTTTCAATTGCCACCATATCTGATGTTCTGCATCATCTATCACCGCCACCAGTTTCTTCCACACATTTGATTCTCCTTTGGCCTGTGCTATGACTGGATGCAACTTCTTTTAATACTTGTTACCTATAAAAGCTCCCCATAAAGAAATGTTAGTTCTAAAATTCCACCAAAGTTTTACAAAAAAGGCTTTGGATATATCATGCAGTGATCTAAGGCCAAGACCACCTTAACACTTTGGCAAACAAATTTTATCCCAAGCCACCCAAAGGCTTGCCTTTAACACCTGCAGTATTACTCCAAAAGAACTTGGCAAAGATCTTATGTAATTGGTCTATAACACCTTTTAGTGGATTCATTACAGATAATAAATAGACTGGCATTGTCTGTAGAACATGTGCAATCAATATGTACCTTCCACCAAATGACAATAGCCTGTTTTGCCAAGACATCACTCTATTCATCACCTTCTTTATCAAGTTTTCATAATAGACAATTTTCCTTCTACCATAGAATACAGGACATCCAGATATGTAAAAGGAAAAGAGCCTTTCCTCATACCAGTTTTCCTTTTAATTCTGCTAACCACAGCTGCTGGTACTTTCTCATGCACATAGAAGGAGCTCTTATCATTGTTAACCAGCTGACTAGATGTCTTCTCATAGTCCCTCAAAATCTTCATCATCTTCTTCAATGACACAGGATCAGCTAAGCAAAAAAGTATGGTATCATCAGCATATGATAAATGGTTAATCTGAGGGCTCCATTTTGGCATGCCATATCCTTTAAAATCAGTATCCTCATGTAGACTATTCAGGTTTTTGGCCAAGACTTCAGCTGCTATGATGAAAAGAGTTGGTGACAAGGGGTCACCCTACTTCAAGCCTCTAGTAGAGTGAAAAAATCCATGAGATTGACCATTTACTCACTGAATACCAATTGTTTGATACCAATCTCCATACCATGTCTGCAATCACCTCTGAGAAGCCAAATTACATCAAAACCTTTGTTAGAAAGATCCATGACACCCTATCATAAGTCTTAGCCATGTCAAGCTTCACCACCACATTCTGCAGTTTGTTTCTCTTGTTTATGTCTCTAATAATCTCTTGTGCTAACAACATATTCTCCACAATCCTCCTACCTTTTACAAAACCAGTTTGAGTGTTAGAAATAATGCCAGGCAGGACTGTCACAATCATCTCATGCCAGACTCATGCCAGACTCTAGAGATGATCTTGTTAGCAAAAGTGCTAAGGCTTATTGGTCTTAATTCTGTAAATATATGAACCACTTCCTTCTTAGGAATTAGGACAAGATTGGTGTGAGTTATGAATCTAGGAAACTCTTGCCCACAAAAGAATGCTCTAACCATTTTAGGGACATCTTCCCCTATAATGTGCCAACAGACCTAGAAAAAATGGCCTGAAAAACCATCAGGACCACTTGTACTGTCACTATTCAGACCATAGTCTGATAGATTGACCTCTTCATTACTAGGGAGAGCAATAAGTGATTCATTTTGTTCTGTAGAGATTAGAGCAGGAATCTTCTTCAACATCTCATAATCAGTGCTTGTAGCCAGCTCTCTAAACTCGATCCCGATAAAATGTAATCGCTTCTCCCCTATATCATCATTAGAAGAAATCCAATCCCCTTGACTATTTTGGATCCTCTGCAATGCCAATTTCTTCCTCCTTTCTTTGACATAGGAGTAAAAGAACTTAGTATTTCTATCACCGTCTTGAACCACCTCATACCAGACTTCTGCTTCCAATATTCTTCTTCAAGGTGCAAGTAGCTATTTAACTCAGCCTGAGCTTTATGTAAGTCTGTTCTATTCAACATGGAAGGATTTAATTCAAACTGCATTTCCTTCACCTTGATAGTATCTTCTATGGTTGAGATTTGGTGAAAAATATTGCCATATGTATTCTTACTCCACTTTGCCAAAGCCATTTTCACCTTTTCCATTTTAGCTTGAAATTCAGAGAGGATTTGATGCAACATCCAAGCACCAGTTATCTTGAACCAATTCCAAAATTTTTGGATGTTGAGACCAAAAATATAGGAACTTAAAAGGCTTAACAACCACTTCCTCTTGTGTATCACACACAAAATGGAGAGGGGCATGATCAGATCCATGCCTTGTAAGATGTGATACTTCAGATGATGGGAAAAGATCCATGAACTCCTGATTTCCAAATACTCTGTCAAGTCTTTTGAAAATGCAATCCTCTTCAGTTCTGCCACTCCACCAAGTATATCTACTACCAGAGTATTTCAATTCCATCAGACCACAGTTATTAACAAAGTGAGAAAAGTTAGTAGTTTCAGACAGATGGACAGGAAGACCCCCTAGTTTCTCATCAGCTTTTAGAATTACATTAAAGTCTCCCCCTACTATCCATGGTCCTTAAATGTTCAGTGTAGCTTGGGAAATTGAATCCCACAACTCCAACCTTTCTATAGCAGTACATTTAGCATAGACAATAGTGACAAAAGCTTCTTGCTACAAGTTGACATGAGTCATTTTAAGAGTCACATGCTGCACTGAATCCATAATAACCTGAGCTTGCCAATCATCAGTCCAAAAAATCCAAATCTTCTCTGACATATTAACCATTGAATTATGGATTCCTAACCTTCTTCTATAACTTTCAACTTCATCAGGCCCATGGAAAGGTTCCATAAGTGCTATGAGTGAGTAGTGATGCCTCCTATTAAGCTCAGTTAACCTCTCAAAAGAATTTTGAGTGTTGACTGATCTTATATTCCAAAATAGTACTTTATCAATCATTGATTATTGGAGGGTTTAGATTTACTACTCCTTGTTGTTACTTGTAGTGGAACCATGTTGTTTTTCCTAGTTTTCTTTCCACCACTCTTTAATGTATGAATGTGTTTGGGTGATAAATCCCCATCTCTAGCAACTTGATTGATGTTTTGATCCATAGTTTCTTCCTCCTGCAAATCCCTGAGATGAAGTAAAGAGCTATCTCCCTCTACTATATCTGAACTTGAATTAACAGCTTGCAAACTTGGAATTCCTGGATCCATGATAGCATACTTATCCTTGTCTGGGTCCTTCTCTTTATCTGGAGCTTTTCTTTTACTTATAACTTCTACATTACCTTTCCCAAAGATTTTCAGGCTCAACAATATTCAAAGGATTGTCGTGTGCCAAATTAGTAGAAACCGAACAAGGTTCGAGCAAATTTTCTACATCTTCCTCAATTATTCCTTTCTTACATGTTGAGTCCTGAAATATAATCATCTCTGAGCCACCAACTACTTCAAATTCCTGAACCATACTAGCATTTAGAGCATTATCCTGAGAGTCCTCTACGTGCAGCTGCTCCAATTCTTTTCCTGTACTTTACCATTGGATGATATCTTTCCAAAGGAAGATTCAACCTATGCTTTTGCAGATTCCTTCTCTTTCTCCTGTGATGATGCCTGTACTTGTTGATCGTTGTTATTGTTAGAATTCTCTTTTGGATCATCTTTCACCTCTGTTGATTTCTCTCTTGTTTGTTCACCAGGTAGCTTCTCAACATGTAATGAATCACCCTTGTCATCATTATTCTTCAATCCATCAGTCTGCACTTCCTCACTCTCATCCTCATTGTTCATTAGAGCATCACACATGTTAGCAGTTGCTACCTCCTTATTAGCTCCTTTATCTTTGCATTGAGAATTATCAACTTTATGTTGATCTTCCTTGGCTTTCCGTCCTTGTATAGGCTTGTTGTATACACCCCTATATCTTCTCTTCTGATTCTTCTTCTCCTCATGTTTACCTCTAGCAAAGAACAATCTCATTTTCACCAGGGATTTTGCTACTTTTCTCCATTTTACCTTCAGCTTTAGCCTCCAAAACCTTTTTGGATTGACTATCTTTTGCAGCAAAACCTTGTTCCTTCTCTAGTTCATGTTCTTCTTCTTTGGGATACAGTTCAGGATGAATAATGAAACAATCAGTCTCATTGTGACCTTGTAACTTACACCTTTTACAATACTTAGGTAGATGATCATAATTAATCTTTATCCATTTATCAATAATCTCACCAGTACCTTTCTTCTTCATGCCAATGTTGATTCTCTGAGGGAAATCACTAAGCAAATCAACTTCAACCTTTACCCTTGCACAACTCGGTCTGGTTTAATTTTTTGTAACCATGTCAACTTGTAGTGGCTTACCAACTGCTGAAGCCAATGAAAAAACTGCTTCCTTAACAAAATAGTTTGGTGGCAGATAAGGAAAGGAAATCCATGCAATTGATATTGTAGTTTCTTCATCAGGATCAAACCATGGATCCCACTTCAATGTTCTCATAGGGTACCACCAGTTCATGTGATTAATATAGTATGCTGGTTTTGACAAGAGGTTAACATAATCTTCTATCAAAGTTGGACGAAGCAGCATTCTATAGGACATTCTATACAAAGGACATTCATGTGATAGAAGATTATGTTAACCTCTATCAAAGTTGTACTATTCCTCAATAATCCAATAGGACATTCTCCTTTCAATTCATATTGCTTTGGAATAAGTTTCCTAAGCTCTTTAATGTCAGGCCAGCCATAGGAAAACTTTCCGATGATAGCATATTGTAGATTTTCACGTAAAATCATTTGCTCTATCTCTTCTTCATCCTACAAGACCCTAGGCTCTCCATGCAGATACGTAACAGGTTTTTGAGGTATGGTAGGCATTGTAGTTTTAAGTTGCGGGGCTTTTAGTGTATTAGCATAGGATATTGGTAGCATGGGTGGTGTATTGGATGTTGATGGTGTCAAAGAAGACTGGACACCCTCCCGTGAAGGCTGTGCAGTGGCCATAATGGCCGGGAAAAGTATGGGAAGTAGTTAGGGTTTCAGCTAGGGTTAGGGTTTCGACTAGAGAGAGTTACTCTTGTGCGCCAAACTGTTTACCCTTAAAATGGTAACAATTAAATTTATACGTGGTTTAAAGGATATGTGGTTTGATTAGTGATTTATGTAAAGAAATACGTGATAATAAACAATGTATTAGTGAACAAGAAAGAAAGTAGCTTAAGAAATCAAGATGTCGTCTCTGTAAATTTGGTCCGGTCTCGGTAAGAACCGCCTCTGGCCCTAGCCAAAACAATAGAAAGCTTCAATATATGATTTTCAAATTACAAGTATGAGTGTGTATCAAAACCTAGCCCAAAAATGAAGGAGGTTCACCCCTATTTATAGCAAACCGTAGATGGGCCTTTGTATCACCCTAAAAAGGCCCTTTAAGAAAAATCCTAAAATACATAAAAACGGCGCTCCGTACGGATGTCAGAGATTCCGTACGGATATCAACGCAAATTACGGAGCGATTGGTGACTTGTGACCTGGCTCGTAACGGATCCTCCGAACCTATGTCGAGTGTTTTTCCCTTGGGCTCGGAGTTTCTCCGCTTATCGACATTCCCTCGGCTTCTAACGTTTCTTGGAAAAGCTCACCACTCCTCGGTCCTCGACCCTTTCGATCTTATCCGAGGCTAATGATCTCATCCTACTTCAATCTTATACTGGATAACCGTGACATTTACCTCAGTTTCCACCGTATACAGTTACGATATTATTTTTTGTCACATTCAAGAACTGAAGATATGTTTTTGAATGTGACAAAAATATACCCCATTTGTGAGATTTCAGGGGGTGGTATAGTATTCAAGCACTGAAATTCACCAGTAAACTCTCTAAGTTTTTTCTAATATACGTCTATAACAATAAAGTCACAATTTTTTAAAATTAAAGTAACAAAGCTATCCCACTATAACAACAAAACCAATCCATGAAGGTGATTCTTAATCATTATAGGGGCAATGTTTTTGGTAAATGCTAAACGGGACAGGGCAGGGCGGGTCAAAATCTTAGCCAGTCAAGGCTTGCCCCACCCTAACCTGCCCCGTTTACATACCTATATTAGGTAACGTTATGGAAAAAAGAAGGGAAAATTTCAATAATGTACAATCTAGCATACAAAATTACATTTACGGAGCCATATTTTTAAATTACACCCCGCATAGCCATTTTTTCACGATATACAACATTATACAAGAATATACAACTTTATGCACCTAGAATAGACAATGTATCAACCTTGTATAAAAGTGTATAATAATGTATAAGAGGTGTTTATACACACTTTTACACTAGTATACAATATTATAAAAACTTATACAAGAGGTGTTTACATATGAAGAGTTTATAAAAAATGTATAATAGGCGTTTATACACACTTCTACACTGTATAAAAGTGTGGAAGCTGCACATATTCTAAATTTGTAACAATCACTGATATTTGTCTTATACACGTAAGCTATAAACTTAGGAATATCACATGATACAATTGACTACATATAGTTTCTTTCAACAACGATAAACAAAGCCACAGAGCAACGACAAAGCTATAAAAGTTGGCTAGCTCGGGTAAATAAAAAAATATTGGCTAATCCGGATAAATATTTTCTTCAAAGTGTCATACAGTGTTATTTTCCCAAAAAAGAATGGTTTTGTAACTTGGGTAGAGCACAAGGTATGGAGAATACCAGTAAAGTTGCAGCCATTAGTTGTATCTCTAAGCTCATGGACATGGAAACCATGAAGCCCTGGCTTAAGGCCCAAGATATTTCCGATAAGAGTGGTAGGACCTGAAAAGAGTAAAATGAAATTAAAACTAGAAACATAATAGTACTTCCTCTGTCCTAGTTTATGTGATATATTTGACCATACACGAAATCTAAGAAAGAAAAGAAGACTTTTGAAATTTTCTAAAATAAGTTATATATATTTCTGTGGCTGTAAATCATTTCATTATGGTAAAATGAGAAGTTTTAATTAAGTTAAACTATTTCTATAGATAGAAATGTATCATTCTTTTTGGGACGTATTAAAAATTAAAGTATACGCATAAACTGGGACAAAGGGGAGTAACATTTATAACATAATCCCTGTTTTCAGGATATAATTTAGTACTAATAACTAGTAGAATCTCCAACACATTTACGAAGCATCAAGGCATGAAAACTGGATGGACTAACTCCAAATTGGGAGGTAGATCTAATTCGTAAGCCACTTGGCCTACTTTGCGCACAATTTCATAAGGTCCAATATACCGGGACTTATCTTCCCCTTCTTGCTAAATCTCATAACGCCCTTCATTGGCGACACTTTCAAGGATACCCGCTCTTCACTTGGAATTCCACGTTTCGTCGATCCTTTTGCTTGCTTAATAATGATATTAAGTCTTACATGGTTTGTAGATCTATTTCACTTGGTTTCATCGGTAAAGTATAAATACTAGCAAGTTACATAATCATTCTTGAGTAATTCGTGTGCATACACCCATACCATATACATTTATCCATATCCGTATACATATTCGTGTTCGTAGCCGTATTTTCATCCTTACTTGCATTCACCTACACATTCACTTTCATAGCATTTCTATATCCATAACATTTTTGTACTCGCATTCGTATCATATACATATCATATATATTACATTTGCTTAGCATATTCGTACTCGCATTGATTGCTTATACATAACATTTACATAGTATACCCGACCACGAGGGTTTAGTGTCGTACATAGGCACCTATACATATAAAGGTCATAGGCATCTTTGGCATCGTTACTATCGTCGTTCATTACACCTATCTGTCACATCTTAGGGTCTATCGTTCAATCTCTATGTTTAGGTTCTCTTTACTCGCTTCCCCCTTTAAGGGTTTTGCCTGTACCATTCTCCCATCGGTTGCTTCACCTTCAAATTTTTGATTTCATGCAAATATATATATATCCCTTGCTATACTACATCTTATCCAGGTCGTTTCCCATGATTTATAACTATGACAATTTACATGTGAGATCTTAACACACTCTTTTTACAACTTCGTAATCAATGATACAACAGGCATAGCAACCCGAACAAGGGCGTATTTCACTTAGCTCATCTGGTAGTTATGAGTCGATGTCTAGATTCACTCCAATTAACAACCTTCGTCCCGTGGGAATGTTCACAATAGTAGTATGTCTAGTTACCCAACCACTTCTGTCGCTTACCTTTCTTCCATACCCAAAATTCACTTATGGCATCATCTTTCCTCTTTCTCGCCATTTCACGTTATTCCTCTCTTCCCTATAATCGGCTAATAGTGATCGCAATTACACTTTTCCTAAAACCCACCATTTCGCTTTTCTTTGTTCTCAAGGGTCTAAGTCTCCTATACCACTAACACCACTTCTTGCCTCATACTCCGTTACTTTCGTGTCGCGTTCAACATTGGTTCCGAACCCAATCATACTTATGTCATATTTCGTCATTGCTAAAAGCCTTACTTCATCACTTTATCATCGTACGGTAAACTCGTATTTCATGGTCACATTCTTATCTCCAACCAACCCTTTTTATACTCTTTACTCATTCTATCTTGGTGGAGGGTATTCGTAGGAGATGCGTCTCCCCTTTTTCATAGTACGACTATTTCTTAAGCATGCGTATTCCGTATATTTCTTCTTCCTTCTATTCCTGTACTTATTCCTTTACATTCTTTCCCCTCAACTTTTCTCATTACCGCCCTTTTTATAATCAATCCTTTATTCCTCGCGTACGGGATCCTATCCTTAACTCAAGACCGCTTTGTCCTTTAGAATATATATAGCCTCTCATACACTCCGTCCTCGATCACTCATTTTCTAGCCTTCTCTCCTCTTCACGATAATCCTGTCTACGGTACCCGCAATTTCTTTTAGATTTTCGGGAAAATTTTTGGCAGGGTTTTCGCTTGTAAACATAACAATCCCAACCCCCGCACATAGCCCAATAAAAACACGTCCCATGCCTTAATAGGACAGGTATCGGGACACACATAATACGCAACTCATCAACATAAGATCACTTACCATTAAAGGATATAATTAATAGAGCTTGTCTCATAAGTTGTGCCCGCACACTCGGTCTAGAATTCCAATATATATATACACGCACATATTATTATATATCACACACCTCCGATCAGCTTACTTGTAAATCACGATTCTAGCTATTACTAGGTCATCAACAATTATAGTCATCTTAGTTTATTGGGTTGGCTCATCTCCACACAATCATCACATCGAGAGTAATATGTGACAAAGATAAGGACCCGAACCAATCGGCGCATACATATCATAACGGATTAATGAAAATATACCTGGGTCAATATCAAAGGGATACTCACGATCCTGTCGCCCGGCTAAGGCATAAGTATGTCGCTGGGATCTACTCAGACTGGGCATCTCTCTTTGATCTCTATCACCGCCTTCTAATGTCTGTAACCTTTGCCTGGGAGGCCGTACTACTGATGAAGAGCCAGCTACCACCCCCGTAAACCGAATCTTATCTTTACCACGTAGCGATGGACAATCGCGCCTAAAGTGACCTGGCCGAGCACAAGCATAACAAACATCTGAACCCGAGCGGCACGGTCCGGAATGTAACTTCCTGCATTGGCTACATCGTGGCACAGGTGGCCTCGTCTGGCTCGAATCACCCCTATTCCGAGAACTGGGAACTCTGAGACTCTGGGACGGCCTAGAATCAGTAGATCCATCACGTCTGGGTCCAGAAATCTGTGGAGGAGCACTAGTTGTTGAACGAACCGAGGGCTTGAGAATTGTCGTCTCGAGCGCCCCTAAACTCATGATCAAACTCGAAGAATTAACTCTTTTCTCCGACCCCCGTTACCGTGGTCTATATCCCGTCGCCGAGCTTAGGGCGGCTACTAACCGAGCCGCAAAAGAATGGCCTGTCTCATCTCTTGCCCGAGGTGTCTGGAGAGGGGACTGGGGGCGCGGGAGCTAAAATCGGGGCTTCCCTCTGATCCTTTAAAGTGGGCATAGTACGCGGAATCCGAGATAGGGCCTTGTTTTGGGGTTCACTCTCCCCTACATCCGTAGATGGCCCTTGTTCCAGCCCTTCTGCAATCACTGCTTTGCCCTTCTGGGCGGTAGTAGCTTTTCCTTTCATCGACTTTACTGAAATCATAAACGCACCATTAGAGAGGGGAAAATCTTATAACATGGCTCTATCGCACGATCTCGTAAGAAGAAAGATGGTCATTTTTCCTAAATGCCCTGTAGCCTCTTGTTTATTAGCGTGGCGCGCAACACACCATAAACAAGACTCTACTAGACACGGCTCGTAGACACTTCCTAGACCGAACTCGCTCTGATACCACTTTTTGTCATGACCCGAACTACGGGCCATGACGGGCATCCGGGCTAACCACCGAACACCACTCATTTTGTTACTTATAGCCTCTCATTCATAATATGCTCATAATTCATGGAAATATACATCATTTGAAACATATTTACTTATATAAACATAGACCTTTAGGCATCAAAACAATATATACTTACATATACATATATATACATGAAGTCGTGGACCACTACCCACACATACGTATCTACGAGCCTCTACTAGAATACTAGACATATGGACGGACAGACCCCGCCGTGCCCAAAATATATATACACAAAATAATGTCTCAAAATAGCACCTCCGAAATAAGGAGGGGCTCGTAAATTCGCTAAGAGCTCCTACGAATCTGCACCGCCTCTCTGTCTACCTGTGGGCATGAACACAGCGTCCAAAGAAAGGACGTCAGTACGAATATTGTACTGAGTATGTAAGGCATGAATGAAATGAATATAATAGGGAGATCATAGTGGCAAAGGACGAGGACATAACCTTCGACTGGATACATTTTATACATATATTACACATAGCATCTCATATAAGTTACCATGGCGTATACCTCGTCTTATCATACATACCTTATCATATCATACATACATCATCATCTCATACATGCATTATTATACCATACACACATTGTCATATCATGCATACATCATCATCGTTAGTTCACGTCCGGGTACCCATCGAATGCACCCCACCGTGGTCATGTCCGCCCTTTCTCGGTACGGTGTAGTCGCACGCAGCCCCACCGGTGGTGGTCATGTCCGCCCTTTTCTCGGTGCGGTGGAATCATATCATCACACATATCACACATTCATCATCATTCATGTCATAAACTCATCATTATACATACCATGCATTCGTCATCATACATAACATATGTTTATCGTTATCATACTTTTCATAGACATATCGTGGCTTATCTTAACTTAACGTCATCAAAGCATATATACATATATACATACCATATACTTAACATCATACATTTTATAGGTACATTGTAGGCTAGCATTAACATACATATCATAGATTTGAATTTTCAACTGCCTTATAAGCATATCACGGCTCTATCATAATTTGGTATCATTACATACATGCATATATATATATCATCACAACACATATAGGGACTCATAGGCATCTATAGCCATGTCGGAGTGACGTAAGGTCGTGGAACCCCGATCACATTATGGAGTAATCGAATCATCGTATCTTACCTTGAAGGGACTAACATTTTAAGGTGAGTGTACCTAAGAAGAAGCATCAATAGAATCATACTTAGAGTCACTGACTTCGTGGCGTCATTCCTCACTCTAGGACTCCTTAGATTTAACTCGTCATCATCGATTATCGTGCCCAAGCCTTATCCCTCTTCTTTATCTTATATATATATATATATATATATATAGCCCTATAAGTCGTAGACTCATCGTCATTACTATCGTGCCCATAATATATCTCTTATCTTTCTCTCGTAAGACTATTCATGAACGTAGGCTCTTAGTTCTTCGGAGTTTGGGAGATTCATGGAGACGGAGGAAGATCAAGCTTGAAGGGAAAGAGGCCAACATTTTAAGATGGGTCTATCAACATTGAATAATAGCAAGGAGTCGTATGAAGATCATTAGCTTTGTAGAAATCTTATATCATAAGTTTTAGGATCTCTAGGCTCGGCTCATCATCATATTCATATCATACTTCTTACTTCATCTCATACGAGCTCTCTATAACGTAGACTCCTACTTTCCGATACATACATATGTGTAGAGAAATTATAGAGAGATAGGAGAATTCATACCATAGGGTCATGCCTTAGAAAGAAAGGTTGAGCCTTACATACCTTTGTCGGTTAATTACTCGATTGCTTGCTCGTCCTCTTTTAATGCATTCGTTAATACCTTTAATGGGATTCGTATCAACATTAGTTAGACAATCATGAGAGCATACTTACTAAAGTTATAGAAAATTGGGCAGCATTTCCTTTGTTTATATTACTTTCCGCCATATTCCATATCAACCCTCAACATTCATAACAACGATCACAATATCCTAAACAACAAGCATCATCCATTCGCATTATCCACATTTAGAAATTTCACTCCAAATTCTTCATATTCATGACCAAAGTCCATTATCGCGTTCTTTCACATTTAATACTCCTTCCATGTTTTAACTATCATTCATAACGTATTTATAACCTTAACATATCCATTTTCATGATTCAATCCAACACTATTCCAAATGACATTATTCATCCCGTTGATGACCCATTTGCTATACACTTCTAAACTTCATGTGTTCTAACTTATAAATACTTGAAATAGCATGAATAGGTCATGAAACTTACCTTAAGTAATGGAGGAACAAGCTTTGGATGATATTACACTTCTTGCACCAAAACCCTACTTCATCTCTCTTGGGTTTTCTTGATTTGTATGACTTTTAATGGGTTTCCTTCACTTGATTCACTTGATTTCTTGTTGTTGATCTTTGGTTTCTATTGATTTCTCATGGATGAAGTGTTTGGAACTCTCTAGAGGTTTCTTGAATGGTGGAAGATGAAATAAAATGAAATGAGGGAGGTCCTTATAAAAAATCAATTTCGAGTCAGGATTGGAATATACGGACCAACATACGGTCCGTATAATTTCTCTTTTGACCCGTATGTTGGACCGTAGATTTGGTCCAAAAGTAGTCATGACATTCTAGGCTGGATCTACGGTTGGACATACGGTCCGTAGATTTTGTACGCCGGTATGTACAACCGTATGTTTGCCCAGTTTTTCCGAGAGTTGTTTCATCGACTCGTTTGATCTCCGATCCTTATGAAACCTTCTTAATACTTGTTCCTTACTTCAATACCATTCTAAGGGATGTTATAACTCTTCCTTAGGGCATCATTCATACACCATTAGTTCAACACTCGAAATTCTTATTCGTTACTCGACATACGACTCGCTTCCCTTAACAACTTTCTTTCCTTAACTCGAATGTCTTTGGGAATCTTAATTAAGATCATCAAATACTATTTCTTACTTGTCCAAACCTCGTATAAATCATACCCCTCGCTCGTCTATTCACTTTACACTAACGGGAAATTTTCGAGGTGTAATAATATATATATATATATATTGCCTTGGTGATTATGTGCGTACAGGTTGGGTATGATGGTTAGCATGATAAGTGGTGCTCGATAGTCAGCTCCCGGTCGTGAGAAAAGTTGTATCAGAGCAGTTCCATCCTAGGGTGTATCTACGGGCCGTGTCCAGTAGAGTCTTGTTTATGGGTGTGAAGCGTGCCACACTTATAAATAAGAGGCTGCGGGGCATTTAGGAACAATGACCGTCTTTCTTCCTATTAGATCGTGCGATAGAGCAATGTTATAAGATTTTCTTCCCCTAATTGTGCGTTATGATTTCAGTAATGCCGGTAAAGAGAAAAGCAACAGCCGCCTAGAAAGGCAAAGCTACGACAGAACGGCAGGTTGAACAAGAGCCGCCGGTACATGAAGAGGAGGGTGAGTCCCACAATGAGGCTCCATCTCATACCTCTCACAATCCACCTGTTTCAGAGGAGCATGAAGGGGCTCCAGCTCCAGCTCCAGTCCCTCCACCGGGTGCTTTGGGTCAACAGATGACCGAGGCCATTAAGTTGTTAACACAGTTAGTTGCCACCCAGGTTCAGCGACAGAGTGCAGGTCCAGGTGATATAGCCACTAGTGCCAGAGCCCGTGATTTTATGATTTTGAACCCGCTAGAATTTTTCGGGTCAAAGCCGAATGAAGACTCGCAGGATTTTATAGACGAGATGTTGAGAACGCTGAGGGATTATACATTCTTCCGATACTGAGTTAGAGGAGTTAGCGTCTTAGAGATTGCGGGATGTCACTGTTTTATGGTTTAATAATTGGATAGCTTCAAGGAAGGAAAATGCACCTCCCCCGGTTTGGCAGGAATTTGTAGATGCCTTCCTTCATCATTATTTGCCACCCGAGGTTCGAAGGGGCCCGAGCCGATGTGGGTGTCTGAATCTAAAACAAGGGAATATGAATGCTCGGGAATATAGTCTTCGTTTCAATTCGTTGGCCCAGTATACTCTCACTATGGTAGCCGATATGGGAGACAGAGTACATAGATTTGTGAGTGGCTTAGGGCTACATTTGTTCAAAGATTGCTTGACAGCTTCACTACAGGAGGGGATGGACATCTCCCGTATTCAGGCCCACGCCCAGAATTTAAAGGAGTAGCAACAACCACAAAGGGGTGAGCGCGATATTGATAGAGGGCAGAGTAAGAGGGCCAGATCCACTAGTAATGAGTATAGAGGGGGTCAGCAACAACAGTATTCTAGGTATTCGGGTTAGTCCGCGACTAGTGCATCTCTTCGATTCGCGGGCAGGAGATTTGATCGCCCCATTTATTCTGGACCGAGTCAGAGTTCGAGGGTCTCAGGTCCCCAGTTTGGAGGTGATCCTAGCCATCGAAGACCATTGGTTCCACGATGCAGTCAGTGCAGAAAGTTACATTCGGGCCCGTGTCGCCAAGGTTCAGATGTTTGTTATGTTTGTGGACAGACTAGGCATGTGATGCGTGATTGTCCCTCGAGGCACGATAGAGGTGGGGTTAAACCCACATGATCAGTAGCCGGCTCTTCTTCATTCGTGCGCTCCGTAGGGCAGATTCTCCAAACTTCGACAGGCCGTGGTAGGGGCGGAGGGGTAGCATCCAGTTCAGGTGGCCCCTAGCCCCGTATCTATGCTTTGGCCGGACGACAGGATCTTGAGTCCTCCCTTGATGTGGTTATAGATATACTATCCATATTTTCTCATGATTTTTATGCATTGATTGATCTGGGTTCTACGTTGTCGTATATCGCTCCTTATGTTGCTGGTCGTATTGGGGTGAAACCCGAGCCAATTAAAACTTTCGAGGTATCCACTACGTTGGTGATTCGGAAATAGCCAGACAGGTATACAAAAATGGTGTGGTTGTGTTATGTGATCGCCACACTACAACCGATTTGATTGAACTAGAAATGCTGGATTTTGATGTGATTATGGGCATGGATTGGTTGGCCTCGTGCTATGCTAATATGGATTGTAGAACGAAAATAGTTCGGTTCCAATTTTCGGGCGAACCAATGTTTGAATGGAAGGGTAACACAAAGATCTCCGAGAGTTAGGTTTATTTCCTATCTCAAAGCGAGGAAGATGATCGCTGATCGCCAAAGGCTATATTTATCATTTGGTCCGGGTTCATGACACCGTAGTAAAGTCACCGACCCTCCAATCACTTCCGGTAGTAAATGAATTCCCAGATGTATTTCCAGATGAACTTCCAGGCCTTCCATCGGAACGGGAGATTGATTTTGCTATCGATGTGTTGCCCGATACCAAACCTATATCTATTCCTCCCTATAGAATGGCTCCTGCAGAATTGAAGGAGCTAAAGGAGCAATTGAAAGACTTGCTCGAGAAAGGATTCATTAGACCCAGTTCATCGCCATGGGGAGCACCTATCTTATTCGTAAGAAAGAAAGATGGTTCTTTACGAATGTCCATCGATTATAGGCAGTTGAACAGGGTGACGATAAAGAATAAATATCCTCTCCCGAGAATTGATGATTTGTTTGATCAATTACAGGGTGCCAAGTGGTTTTCCAAAATAGATCTGAGGTCAGGTTATCATCAAGTGAGAGTTAGAGAAAAAAGATATTCCGAAGACAGCTTTCAGAGCCAGATATGGTCATTATGAATTTCGAGTAATGTCATTCGGGTTGACAAATGCCCCAGCGGTGTTCATGAATTTGATGAATAATGTGTTCAGGCCTTTCTTAGATCTATTTGTGATAGTGTTCATTGATGACATTTTAGTATATTCTCGACCGCGAACATATCGATCATTTTGCGTCTTTGTCCTCGAAATTCTTCGGGCTCGTGAATTGTATGCTAAATTTTTGAAATGCAAATTCTGGCTGAATTCGGTAACTTTTCTGGGCCATATCATTTCAGCTGACGGCATTCGACTTGATACTCAGAAAATTGAGGCTGTGAAGACTTGGCCAAGGCCTACAATGCCAACAGAAGTCCATAGCTTTTTGGGCAGGCCATTATAGAAGATTTGTGGAAGGATTTTTTTCTATTTCTGCACCGTTGACGAAGCTAACTCAGAAGTCAGCAAAATTCCAGTGGACAGATGCTTGTGAACACAGTTTCCAGGAATTGAAGGATAGGTTGACATCAGCTCCAGTTTTAACCCTTCCAGAAGGGACCGATGGTTATGTTGTGTATTGAGATGCCTCCGATGTGGGGTTGGGTTGTATGTTGATGCAACACGGTAAGGTCGTCGCCTATACTTCCCGACAGTTGCGGAAGCATGAGAAGAACTATCCGACCCATGACCTGCGGTTATTCATGCACTAAAGATGTGGAGACACTATTTGTATGGCGTTCATGTTGATATCTACACGGGTCACAAAAGTCTCCAATATATCTTCAAGCAAAAAGAGTTGAATTTATGACAGAAGCGGTGGTTAGAACTATTGAAGGGTTATGATGTGAGTATTTTATATCACCCTCGAAAAGCGAATATGGTGGCTGATGCACTTAGCCGAAAATCAATGGGTAGTCTATGTGATGCCCCTCCAGAGAAGAAAGAATTAGTCCATGAGCTCCACCAGCTAGCTAGCCTAGGAGTTCCCTTAATAGACTCGGGCGACACAAGAGTTACTTTGCATAACCCAGCTGTTTCATATCTAGACATGGAAGTAAAAGAGTGCCAATATGAAGATCCTAAGTTGAGCCACTATAGAGATATATTTCCTAAAAAAGAGAAGTCACCATTTGAAGCCTCTGCAGATGGAGTTCTCAAGTATCGAGGCAGACTGTGTGCCAAACGTGGCAGGATTGCCTCGTCAGATTTTGGAAGAAGCTCATTACTCTCATTATTCTATCCATCCGGGAGCAACAAAGATGTATCATGATCTCAAAATAATGTATTGGTGCGATGGAATGAAGAAAGATATAGCAGAATTTGTAGCCTAGTATCCCAATTGTCAACAAGTGAAGATTGAACATCAGAAGCCAAGAGGATTATTGCAAGCGCTGGAAATTCCAACTTGGAAATGGGAAGTAATTAACATGGATTTCATTGTAGGCTTGCTTCGCTCTCGGCGCAAGTATGACTCTATATGGGTGATTGTTGATAGACTCACAAAGTCAGCTCATTTTCTACCAGTCAGGACTACTTATGTGGCAAAAGACTATGCCAAACTGTACCTTAAAGAAGTAGTGCGGCTTCATGGTGTCCCTGTGTCTGTTATTGCCGACAGGGGAGCACAATTTACAGCTAAGTTCTGGAAGTCCTTCCAAGAGGGTTTGGGTACTCCAGTGAGGCTCAACATAGCATTCCACCCCCAGACAGATGGAAAAGATGAACACACCATTCAGACCTTGGAAGATATATTACGAGCATGTCTACTAGATTTTGGAGGTAGTTGGGATGACCACATGCCGCTTATTGAGTTTGCGTATAACAACAGCTACCATTCCAAAGATCCAAATGGCTCCGTATGAAGCTCTATATGGAAGGAAGTATAGATCGCCAATTGGGTGGTTTGAAGTAGGAGAGGTACAACTAATATGTCCGGAGTTGATTCAACAAGCGGCGGAAAAGATCAAGGTTATCCGAGATCGATTGTTGATAGCCCAAAGTCGCCAGAAATCTTATGTAGACAACCGTCGGTGAGACTTAGAATTCCAAGTGGATGATTGGGTATTCCTGAAGGTATCACCAATGAAAGGCGTGATGAGATTTGGCAAGAAGGAAAAATTGAGTCCTCGATATATTGGACCCTATAAGGTAGTCCGCAGGATCAGCCAAGTAGCTTATGAACTTGACTTACCTCCAGAACTTGAATTAGTCCATCCAGTTTTTCATGTATCGATGCTCCGCAAATGTGTTGGAGATCCAGCTAGAATCGTGCCAGTGAAGGATATTCAAGTTACAGAGAAGTTGGCTTATGAAGAGGTGCCCATTGCCATACTAGATAGGCAAGTACGGAAGCTTAGAAATAAAGAAGTAGCTTCAGTTAAGGTCTTGTGGAGAAACAATAACCGAGAGGAAATGACTTGGGAAGCGAAAGAAAACATGAAGTCCAAGTATCCACATTTGTTTCCACCCCCGGAAGAGATTCAAGATGAAATGCCATTATCATAAGGTATGTAATGCTTTCTTTTAAATACTTTTGGTCGTGTGTGGCCACATTTTCTTGCCATTATGTTGTAGCCCTGTGAGGCGATGTTATTGTCGGTTGTTGTGACAAGGTGGTAGTGCCATATTACAAGGGAAACTCTGGTGAAATTTCTATAGAATCCCCGAGAACTTAACATTCGAGGACGAATATTCCTAAGGGGGAGAGAGTGTTACACCTCGAAAAATTTCATGTCGCTGTGCGGTGAATAGACTAACGTAAGTTAAGGTGTATATGATGTCCCTACTAGTAAGAAGGGATACTTGATGATTCCAATTAAGATTCCAAAGACATTTGAAGGGAGAGAAGATCGAACACAGAGTACCAGCTGGTATTCCTAGTGATTTACGGGGCTAGAAGTTGAACAAATCGAATCGACGTGATCTGAATGGATACAGGAAAATCTGTAGACACCAGTCAGTGCCGACAGGCTGTCGACATATCGACGGACCGTCACTGTGCACCGTCAATATGTTTCTGCAGACTGAGTGTTATACCTCGCATTTTGTACATTTGAATATTTCGAGTCAATGGCGGGAAGTTAAGGACGAGGTCACATTTTTCCGGTTGTGTTTGAATACGCAAGTCGCTTATAAATATTATTGTCATGGAATATTAAGGGTAAACTTGGAATAAGAAGAATTGGAGGCTAGAAGTTGGAAGAATTATTTCATAAAGTGGCCGTGTATAGTGGAAATTGGGCCCCATTCATGGTTGGTCAATTACCTTATGCTATTAAGTGGTACATGTGTTCATTCTATAGTGAAAGAGATATATATATATATATATATATATATAAATGGACAAAGGATGACCAAGTCAAGAAAAAATTTTCATCTTTCAAGACTTAAAGAATAATCTAGAAAATTGGAGAAAAATTGAGAAAAAATATAGGGGCATGACCGGCCATGTGCCATGCCTATATATATATATATATAAGTGACAAAGATACAAGGCAACTTATCATTTATTCCTTGAGAAAATTCAAGAAAGATGGAGAGAGAGAGAGAGAGAGAGAGAGTGTTCGGCCATGGTGGCCGAACAAGGCTCCATGGAAAGCTTGATTAAGAGAAATATTTTCTTCATGCTTTCCTATTAATTGGAGGGTCCTCGTCGATGTGGAGTGGTTGATGAAACAAGAAAACCATTCGTTCTTGTAGGAAGAACCTTAAGCCGAGAAAGGTGAGGTGAAGACAAGTGAAAGAAGGTAAGGTTCTATTCCCTTTACATGTTTTATGGATGCTTTGGACGTGTTATAATGCATGGAAACGAATGAAATTCATGAAAATATAGAAATTGGAGTATGGCCGTGTGTGTGCATATGTGTGGCCGTGTGTGTGTGTTGTGTTAGAGTAAGAAATTAAGTGTATTCCACATGTTTATGTGTTGTTGTAATGTGTAGAGAATGAAGGAAACTCATGGAATGTTGTATGTTGTGTTGTGGCCGAATATGGGCTGAATTGGTATAGGTATGTTGAACTCATTTTATATGGTATTTTGGTTGTTGATTGTTGTAGATTATGTGATGAAAATGAAGGTTTGATGACTCAAATGGAAGTCGGAAATGTTGTGGACTGTTTTGGAGAGCAATATGATTTTAATATAGATTCTTGTGTGCATGAGAATAATGATCGTTAGCATGCGGATTGTTGATATAGTTTATGAGTTTAAAAGAAATAAATGTATTGTTGGAGTTCTTATGGCATTCGGAAGATTCGGGTTGGAATATCTTGAACATGTTGTGAATTGATTATTGATGTGGTTAGAATAATTGTTGGAATTGTTGTTGATAGTTTGGCGGGTTAAATTCCCGGATTGTTGTTGATTAAAATTGGCCGAGTTGGAATCTCGGGGATGGCGCATTTACAGGGGAAATGCTGCCAAAATTTCTGTAGACAAATGTGAAGTCAAGGTTGAACTTCTAAATGCTCTAATTGACGTTTGGTAAATGTGACCAAATTATAGATTTTGGCGAACTTGGAACTGGAATTTGGAGTAGCATAAGAGGCGGAAAAGGTATGTAAGGTTTCCCTCTTTCTTTCTTGGCATGTCCTAGGCATAATAGGTTTGGACATGGGCCTCGGGGACAATTCCTTCCTAGAAATCCGAGATTGAAATTAACCCTTTTTCATTCAATAGAATTGAATTAATATGTTGCATAAAATGTTGGAAAGTTACCTAAACATCTAGAACTCGCACAAATAGGACCCGACTACCTCAAAACTCTCATAAGTGACGTCTTAGAATATAACATGTGTAAATTACGTACGCCACCTCATTTGACTCGAGGTGGGCCCACTGTTCCCGGATTTTCTTTATTGTTCCATTATCAAACGATAAGTGTTGTGACTACTCTAATGAGAATATTTCTATGATGATAATGATAACGATGACGTAAGGAAGAGTATATGTCTATGATAAATATGATAAGAATAATTCCATGACTAAGAGCCTTAAGTTAAGAACCCAACGCTAATATGAAAGTGTTAAACTAGTTCTTGGTCTTTAATTTTATTCCTTGGTTATGATACTATTTTCTAAGCATTTCAAGCATATGAACTAACGTTTATGATGTCCATATGTTTCATGTTTTTTTCAATATTGATATTCCGTATATGTACATGCATATGGGGACATGGGGGGAAGGGATATATGTGGGGAATGGGAAGGGAAACATGTTTCATTGCCACCTGGTCAGCTGGCTTATCATCCCGGACGCGGGATGCCCGGACGCGGGATATATGGGCGAGCCGACATATTTCGGCGCTATGTGGGCGAGCCGACGTTGTTCGGTGCTAAGACATGATATGATATGCTATGACATGACACGATATACTATGACATGACACGATATGCTATGACATGACACGATATGCTATGACATGACATGATATACTATGACATGACACGATATGCTAAGACATGATATGATATGCTATGACATGACACGATATGCTATGACACGACATGATATGATATGACTATGACACGATATGATATAATATGATACCATATGAAATGATATGATATGATATGATATGATACGGTATGATATGATGTGATACGATATGATATGTTATGGCGAGACACGACATGATATAAGCTCTATTTTCTATGTCTACGAAAAAGAAATGTTTTTTTTCAAAAAGGGAAAAACAAGCATGCATGGTATCCTGCCAAAAAGACATTCACATGTCTAGGTTATCCTTTATTCTCATCACATGTTCTATGATCCTATGGTATTCACACTGATGTCCCTGTTTGTATTGTTTTCATGCCTTACATACTCGACATTGCCCGTGCATCGACCCCTTTCTTCGGGGCTGCGTTTCATGCCGCGCGTACACCCATGAAATTTGAATCTAGCATAGAGGATGTTCCAGCAGAGTTGGTAGGCTCCACTTGTCCCGGAGTGCTGCCGAGTCAGAGCATAGATGCTATGATGCTTTGTTCAAAGTTAGAGACTTTGCAGACAGAGTCGTGGGTATCGGGTTGTCAGTCTGTAAGCGGCTCCAGCAGCCGATATGTTATTATGTTTCGTGTCACGAGCCTTATGTGATGACAGATTCTACTTATGGAAAAAAAAATTCTATGTATCCATTTCTAACTGATTCATAAGTTCATATGTATAATAAGAGTCAGCGGGTTCGCTCGGCTCCGAATATGGGGTCGGGTGCCCATCACACCCCAATAGCTAGGGTGTGACAAAGTGGTATCAGAGCAGGTCGGTCCAAGGGTTGTCTGCAAAGTCGTGTCCAGTAGAGTCCTGTTTATGGTGTGAAGCCGGCCACATTTATAAACAGGAGGCTACGGGGCATTTAGGATGGTTACTCTTCGTTCACCTCTTAGATCGTGCTATAGAGCCAAGTCATAGGAAATAAGATTCCGGATACTAACCTTTGATTTCGGCAGAAAAATGGCGTTGACAGACGGAAGCGACTAGCGGTATTGAAAGTTACCAAGCACGCAGGTGAGTAAAGGTATGAAAGTTATATATCAAGTACGGTATTGACGTACGATTGAAATGTGAAGTTGAACATTGAAAAGGAAAGTAAGCGAGAAAGTGTGACACGTGTAGTCGTGATGAGTATATGAGGTAAACCTAACATTTTTTGGACTTTTGTGAATATTAAGGGCCCTGTGCGACTATGATACGATGCGATAAGATATGATGTATGTATATGGTGATGGCCCTGTGAGGCATTGTTGGTATTTCTTGCGTGCAGGTTTTGGAATAGTAAGAAATACGAGGGAAACTACGCCAAAATTTTTTCTGAAATAATGCGAGAATGGGATACAAGTTGGAAAATATTTCGAAAAAGTCGGGTTAATAGTAGCGATGAAAGTTGACTAAGCTGTAAAGTACGGCTGCCCTCCAGGAATAAGTTAGCTGTGGAATGAGCAGTGACATAGGAAGTAAGACGTCGGTGGAAATATGGTAGTAAGAAATTTGGAAGGACTTGTGCTACTAGACGATGATTTAGAAAGGATCGGCAGGTTTGGATAAAGTGACATGACTAAGATAAGGGTATGAAGGAAAAAGAATTGTGACGAATAGGAATGTATCGATCAGATAGCTGGTAAAAGATGCTGTGGGGACGTTTTGAAATCTGGTAAGGCTCCGACGTACTCTAGGATATGTAATAAAGGTTATGTCGGTGAGGTGGACGCGATCATACCGGCATTAACGCACCCGATTTCATTAAAGTCTCAAGGTTAAGCGTGCTGAAGTGAGAGAAATTTCAGGATGGGTGACCCCCTGGGAAGTTTTCCGAAAATCCTACAAATTCAGACGTAAGGAGTGAATAAGAGATTGGAGTAGTCTAAGAGAGGTTAGAGTATGTGGAGCGGCCAGAAACCTTAAAAGGACACATAGGACGGTGTGAATCAGGTCGGTGAAGAGAAGGAGCTAATGGAAAGAAAGGAATAAAAAGGAAGCGAGACAACGGTAGTAATAGGTTATAACGTATATACCGAGAGTACGAGTACCATAAGCGACGAGGATGGTGAAAGGCTAAGTTACGTAAAGACAAGGAACGAGGCGAGATGAATGTTAGAAAATGGTCAATGATATGGATGAATATGAATGAACGAATACGTTAAAGAAAATGAGAATAGGACTATGTAAGAGTAGTGTGATCCGAACGACACAGAGGTAGCATAAGATTTCTCGTGTGCAGAAAAAGAGACAGGCATGAATGGATAATGGTATAAGCATACCCCTAAAGGGGGGAAGCGGGTGAGAGAGATGCAACAATGAGATAGAAACAGTCGATACGGTAGTATGTTTGATATGGATGCTTGGGCTACAAATGAAACCCCTTTCATGGGAACAAGTTAGTAAGGTCGGAAAGCCAGCAACAAGCGGACAGGAATCAGAATGGTATGTAAGGCGATGAGAAGTTTCGCACAGACTCCAAATGACGTGACGCCAGGAAGTGGACGTGTGGGAAAGAAAAGAGTATGACAAAAGAATATTGGATAGCCTAAGAAATGGTATGAGGAATGGCAATAGCTATGAAAAGGGAGCTCCCCCGAGGTGCTTATGAGACCCCGTAAGACTAGTCGAACATTCGAGGACGAATGTTCTAAAGGGGGGAAGGATGTTATACCTCGCATTTTGTACATTTGAATATTTCGAGTCAATGGCGGGAAGTTAAGGACGAGGTCACATTTTTCCGGTTGTGTTTGAATACGCAAGTCGCTTATAAATATTATTGTCATGGAATATTAAGGGTAAACTTGGAATAATAAGAATTGGAGGCTAGAAGTTGGAAGAATTATTTCATAAAGTGGCCGTGTATAGTGGAAAGTGGGCCCACTCATGGTTGGCCAATTACCTTATGCTATTAAGTGGTACATGTGTTCATTCTATAGTGAAAGATATATATATATATATATATATATATATATATATATATATATATATATATATATATATATATATATAAATGGGCAAAGGATGACCAAGTCAAGAAAATTTTTTCATCTTTCAAGACTTAAAGAATAATCTAGAAAATTGGAGAAAAATTGAGAAAAAATATAGGGGCATGACCGGCCATGTGCCATGCCTATATATATATATATAAGTGACAAAGATACAAGACAACTTATCATTTATTCCTTGAGAAAATTCAAGAAAGATGGAGAGAGAGAGAGAGAGAGAGAGTGTTCGGCCATGGTGGCCGAACAAGGCTCCATGGAAAGCTTGATTAAGAGAAATATTTTCTTCATGCTTTCCTATTAATTGGAGGGTCCTCGTCGACGTGGAGTGGTTGATGAAACAAGAAAACCATTCGTTCTTGTAGGAAGAACCTTGGCCGAGAAAGGTAGAGGTGAAGACAAGTGAAAGAAGGTAAGGTTCTATTCCCCTTTACATGTTTTATGGATACTTTGGACGTGTTATAATGCATGGAAACGAATGAAATTCATGAAAATATAGAAATTGGAGTATGGCCGTGTGTGTGCATATGTGTGGCCGTGTAGTGTGTGTTGTGTTAGAGTAAGAAATTAAGTGTATTCCACATGTTTATGTGTTGTTGTAATGTGTAGAAAATGAAGGAAACTCATGGAATGTTGTATGTTGTGTTGTGGCCGAATATGGGCTGAATTGGTATAGGTATGTTGAACTCATTTTATATGGTATTTTGGTTGTTGATTGTTGTAGATTATGTGATGAAAATGAAGGTTTGATGACTCAAATGGAAGTCGGAAATGTTGTGGACTGTTTTGGAGAGAAATATGATTTTAATATAGATTCTTGTGTGCATGAGAATAATGATCGTTAGCATGCGGATTGTTGATATAGTTTATGAGTTTAAAAGAAATAAATGTATTGTTGGAGTTCTTATGGCATTCGGAAGATTCGGGTTGGAATATCTTGAACATGTTGTGAATTGATTATTGATGTGGTTAGAATAATTGTTGGAATTGTTGTTGATAGTTTGGCCGGGTTAAATTCCCGGATTGTTGTTGATTAAAATTGGCCGAGTTGGAATCTCGGGGATGGCACATTTACGGGGGAAATGCTTTGCCAAAATTTCTGTAGACAAATGTGAAGTCAAGGTTGAACTTCTAAATACTCTAATTGACGTTTGGTAAATGTGACCAAATTGTAGATTTTGGCGAACTTGGAACTGGAATTTGGAGTAGCATAAGAGGAGGAAAAGGTATGTAAGGTTTCCCTCTTTCTTTCTTGGCATGTCCTAGGCATAATAGGTTTGGACATGGGCCTCGGGGACAATTCCTTCCCTAGAAATCCGAGATTGAAATTAACCCTTTTTCATTCAATAGAATTGAATTAATATGTTGCATAAAATGTTGGAAAGTTACCTAAACATCTAGAACTCGCATAAATAGGACCCGACTACCTCAAAACTCTCATAAGTGACGTCTTAGAATGTAACATGTGTAAATTACGTACGCCACCTCATTTGACTCGAGGTGGGCCCACTGTTCCCGGATTTTCTTTATTGTTCCGTTATCAATCGATAAGTGTTGTAACTACTCTAATGGGAATATTTCTATGATGACAATGATAACGATGATGTAAAGAAGAGTATATGTCTATGATAAATATGATAAGAATAATTCCATGACTAAGAGCCTTAAGTTAAGAACCCAACGCTAATATGAAAGTGTTAAACTAGTTCTTGGTCTTTAATTTTATTCCTTGGTTATGATACTATTTTCTAAGCATTTCAAGCATATGAACTAACGTTTATGATGTCCATATATATATGTTTTTTTTCAATATTGTTTTCCGTATATGTACATGAATACGGGGGGACATGGGGGAAGGGATATATGTGGGGAATGGGAAGGGAAACATGTTTCATTGCCACACAGGTCACGGCTTATCATCCCGGACGCGGGATGCCCGGACGCGGGATATATGGGCGAGCCGACGTATTTCGGCGCTATGTGGGCGAGCCGACGTTGTTCGGTGCTAAGACATGATATGATATGCTATGACATGACACGATATACTATGACATGACACGATATGCTAAGACATGATATGATATGCTATGACATGACACGATATACTATGACATGACACGATATGCTAAGACATGATATGATATGCTATGACATGACACGATATGCTATGACACGACATGATATGATATGACTATGACACGATATGATATAATATGATACCATATGACATGATATGATATGATACGGTATGATATGATGTGATACGATATGATGTGATGGCGAGACACGACATGATATAAGCTCTATTTTCTATGTCTACGAAAAAGAAATGTTTTTTTTTCAAAAAGGGAAAAACAAGCATGCACGGTATCCTGCTAAAAAGACATTCACATGTCCAGGTTATCCTTTTATCTCATCACATGTTCTGTGATCCTATGGTATTCACACTGATGTCCCTGTTTGTATTATTTTTCATGCCTTACATACTCAGTACATTGCCCGTACTGACCCCTCTTCTTCGGGGGCTGCGTTTCATGCCGCGCAGGTACACCCAGATGAGCTGAATCTAGCATAGAGGATGTTCCAGCAGAGTTGGTAGGCTCCACTTGTCCCGGAGTGCTGCCGAGTCAGAGTATAGATGCTATGATGTTTGTTCGAAGTTAGAGACTTTGCAGACAGAGTCGTGGGTATCGGGTTGTCGATGCACGTAGCGGCTCCAAAGTAGCGATATGTTATTATGTTTCGTGTCACGAGCCTTATGTGATGACAGATTCTACTTATGGAAAAAAAAAATTCTATGTATCCATTTCTAACTGATTCATAAGTTCATATGTATAATAAGAGTCAGCGGGTTCGCTCGGCTCCGAATATGGGGTCGGGTGCCCATCACACCCCAATAGCTAGGGTGTGACACTGAGACCTGTAGGCGTCAGTCGACTGGCCAAGTTGACGGACCGTCGACCAGACCGTCAACATGTTTCTGCAATCAGAGATTCTCAAATGTAAGTTGATGAAGCAATTCGACGGACCATCGATACGTCGACGGGTCGTCGACCCGCTCGTTGAACCGTTTTCTGGAACTTTCCAGTTCTAGGTATAAATAGAGGAGTCACGCCCCAAATTTTCAGATTTTAGTCTTTCTCTAAGTCTTGAAGGTTCTAGAAAATTTCTCTCATCATATTATCATATATCCAAGGGAAATCAAGGAGTAAATACCAAGAATTAGTAAAAATCAAGCATATGGATGCTCACTAGGGTTTGTAGAGATCAAGAAGTCCTTTTGTATTGAAGTGGGGTTTTCTTCAAGTGAAGTACTCTCATCCGAAGTCAATTCCTACATCATCAAAGGTAAGTTTTAGGTTCAATTCATTGTTATTAAGAATATTAAGAGGTTAAAAGACTTAGATTATGGAAGGGAGGAGAATATGGAGTACAAATATGGAAATAGTGATACTCTTGAATAATAGTTATTGGCATATTATGAGTGTAATATTGTGATGAATAATACAAATGATGTTTAAGGAGTATTATATGAGAATGAATATGATATTGTATTATAGGTATGGTTATGAGTGATTTTGAAGGTGGATTTAAGAAGTAGACAATGTTCAACTTGAAGAATTTATTGATTATGTTATTATGGGCGTCCTTATTAATGTTTGAGGGTTGTCGCCAAATTTTCATTAACTCTTAGTTGCTTTAGCTTAAGCTTAAGTATGTTCCTAGTTGTCTAATCTTAGTACAAATTGCCCTGAAGGTAGAATCGCGAGCTCGAAAGGCAAGCAAGTAGGCAACAGAGTTAAAAAGATATAAAGGTATGTAAGGCTAGCCCTTCCTTCAAAGGCATGATTCCAATATATATTGTAATTTCTTTCCGGTAATTCCCATTACCTTCTTACATTCCATAAGATAAAAGCTAAAGAGTATTAAAAGTCTTCTACGAGATAGAGATGAGACATGTTCCATGCTAATGATATGATGCTATGATAATGTTAATGATCTTTACATGATTCCTTGATGCTATTCATTGTTGATAGCCTCGCCTTATAATGCTAGGTCCTTCAAGGTGAGACATGACGAACATAATGTTCCATAATGCAATCGGAGGTTACTGACCTTATGTCACTCCGATAGAGTTACAGTGCTTACTTGAGCTATTATGCACGCCTTATGATAGGAATATATGTATGACTACACCGCGCCTAGATGGCCGGGCATGATACCGCTAAGGATGAGACCCTGGGACAAGGCATGGTAGTCGAAGCTACACATCCTCTTTTGGTAGTCGAAGCTACACATCCTCTTTATCTTGCTCCAGGTGATACTAGTGGTATTTCTTTGATTTCATTTCACTTATCTTGTGATAATTACTCTTCTTCGAAAAGAAATATGAGAATTGCTTTACTTGGTCGAAACAAATTGGTACGGTTGATAGTTCTTCGACTAAGGATAAATTTTGAGATAAATATGATCATCAATGGGAAAGGAGTAATGCAATTGTTCTTTCTTGGCTAATGGATTCTGTAGCACTTAGTTTAATGAATGGTGTAGGTTATACATCAGATGCTAGTAAGGTGTGGTCAGATTTAAAAGAAAGATTTGATAAAGTGGATGGTTCTCGTTCATTCAATCTTTATAGAGAAATTGGAACTTTAGTTCAAGGTACTTCTTCAATTCCAGTTTACTACTCTAGGTTGAAGGAACTTTGGGCTGAATTTGAAAATCTTGTACCAAGTTCTGGTTGTAACTGCCCTATGTCAAAAGACTTCTTTGAATTCTTGAAGAGACAAAAATTGTACCAATTTCTAATGGGACTCAATGAAACTTATACTCAAGCTAGGAGTCAGATTTTGTTAATAAATCCTTACCTTATGTAAATCAAGCATATTCAATTTTGGTTAGTGATGAAAGCCAAAAGGCTGTAGCAATAAACAATTGCATTCTCGGAGCACCACCTGCTTCTAATGCAGGAACTTATGAGCCAACTTCATTATACAAAGGCTAGACCAAATACTAGTACTATGGACAAAAGTTCAAAAAGAATGTTAACCTGTTTTGTGAGGTGTGCAAAATGAGAAACCACACAAAAGAGAATTGCTATAAGGTCATAGGCTATCCTTTAGATAGATTTAAGAAGAAAGGGGGAGTTCCTAGTTCTAATGCATACAATGTGATGGTTGAAACTCAAGCAACAAGCTCACAAGAAACTGCTCAGAATGTGACTAGTCAAGGTGGTTCAACTGGTCCACAAGCCTCAGGTCAACAAGAAATTCAGATGCCCTGCTTCTTCACTAAGGACCAATATGATCAAATAGTCTATACGTTGAATGGTGCACAGACTACTGCTATAGCTAACACTGCTGGTATGGATATTGCTTTATTGTCTGTCAAAATCCAAAAATAGTGGATTGTTGATATAGGAGCTACCAATCATATAGTAGCAGATCCTGATCTATTGACAAGTTCCACCAGGCTTGAGTCTGATAAAACTAGAAAAGTATTCTTGCCTACTGGTGATGTAGCATATGCTACACATATTGGGGCAAGCTTACTAACTGATGGTTGCAGGATTGAAAATGTCCTACATATTCCAAAATTCTAAGTTTAATTTACTGTCAGTTTCTCAAGTTACTAAAGCTTTATAGTGTTTAGTTGCTTTTCTTTCCGACTTTTGTGTTTTTCAGGATCTTTTCACTGGAAGGTGAAAGCGATTGCTAGAGAAAAAAGATGGATTATACTTGTTACCCTCAGTTCCTACAAGCTCAGTAATTGCTGAAGGAAAATGCTTACTAGTTTCTAAAGAATTTTCTGCTCCTAGTAGTTCTCATAAAATCAGTGAAGTTGATATATGTTTGTGGCATAAAAGACTTGTACACCCCTCTTCCAAATTCTTAAATAAGATGTTACCTACTACTTTAGATAACTGCAAATCAATTGTAGAAAATTGTATGGTCTGTGTAACGGTTTGCATTTCGCTGGCGGGGTTAGCGCTCAAAAGTTACTTTGAACTTGTTGGTGCTCTTTCGGACTTGGTTTTAAAAGAGTCGCCACCTAATTTTTAGGAAATTAGAAAAACCAAAGGTAAAGGGTTTATTCAAATACAGTGATAAAATCTTCATAATCTAAAATTCTAGGTAAGGGTTCTGGTGATCCCCTAGGGAAGGTGTTAGGCACCCTAGTATTAAGGATCCGTACTATATGGTTGACCTTCGAATTCCATTGTATAATTATTTGCTTAAATTGTTTATTTAGTGTTTACTTCCTGCACTTATAAAATTTGTCATCGTTGCATATCATTTTGTTTTGGAAAAATATATTCCCCTTATATATGGCTATTTTTAGGTTCGGATTTATAATATCCGGATAGGAGTAGTTTCCTTTTATATATAAGGATAATGCATTTTATCTCGCAAAGTGTAAATATGTTTTTGGCTTTTTGAAAAAATGTATATGTATGTGTAAGTATGTATATATTCTTGTTTTAATCACACACTTCACATTGGGTCAATTCGCATAATGCGTTGAAACGTCTCATCCTAAAACTTTGTATAAATGTGTGTCACTTATTTGAATAAATCCAGTTTTGCAAGAGTCGCTTTAGTTTTTATCTTTGTAAATCGATTTTCTCGTATTGCAAAAGATGATTTTTGTTTTTGGGCTAGGGCCCAAGGTGTTTATTTTAAAGAAGGGTTATGGTAGGCTTTCTCCTAAAAACGTATGCCTTATTTCTCTCTTTTAAAGTTAGTGGGCCTTAGCCCAAAATTCTGTGTTTTTCTATTTTTGAAAAGATTGAAAAAAAGGGGGGCCTTGGCCCAAAACGTTTTCTATTCTAACTGCTGGGCTTTAAGCCAAATCTTTATTTTCCTGTTGTTGCCCAAAACGTTTTGCTGGGCTTGGCCCAAAATTCTGGGTTTGAACTTGATTTGTTTTATAAAAAAAAAAAAAAAGAAAAAAAAAGAGAACTATTTTCAATTTTTTGTAAAGAAAACGTGGTCCTTGCTTTTATTTTGAAACTCCCTTTTAACCTTATTTATTTAATTTATGCCACAAATCAGTTTTTCGTTATTATTTTTTAGACACTTGAAAACGTTATACCGTAAATCGGGTTTTGAAAATTCATTTGGGGGACCTAAAGTCGACTAAACGGCATAAGTACCGTTGTCCTAAGACGTCTAATTCTAATCATAAATGATTCCAATATAACGTGAGTTTTTTTTACAAGTTTACAAATACAATTACAACAAAATTATAAACAAAAAGAAAACACAAATAACTAAATAAAAGGAAGGGGAAGGCTAGGGGCGTACAAGCCCCTAGTTAGCCATTTTCACCCATGGCTGGGCCTTCTACGTGTTATCTTTTGATAATAGCTTTCCTTTTTATTTTCTCGAACTTGATAAATATGAAGGAATTGCCTGTTGGGCCTTGGCCCAACAGGTTGGCTTCAGACCCGGCCCAAGTGGCCATGTGGTAGAGGAGGGAGGATAAACAAAACAAAGGACCCCAGTTAGTTTCAATCTACTGAACTTATCACACGTATATATATACACACATAATCACATATATAGGAAGAAACAATACACATATATCACATATTGTCAAGTCCTTGGGCCTAATATCCCGAGATTATATTTAAGATAATTACCCGAAATCCCCATTTTATTTTAGGCTAAGTCCTAATTGATTCCTCCCTTTGAAATGGGCCAGGCCCAACTGCTTCCTAAGTTTGAATTTGGGCTAAATATTGAAGCCTAAGTGAAGTCTATCCCTTCACACTTGTCTTTATAATGTCTATTGTATTTAAATATGCCCCTATATACTATAATATACACACCTGATATGTATATCAAGTGTATACTTATGTATTCCTTCTCTGCCCTATCACACACTGTACATTATATCCTAGTCACAGGTCTCAAACACAAGCCCCAAACCCATGATCATCTTCACTTAATCAATTATTAGTATTCAAGCCTAAACTAGAGTAGATATTTAACTAATCTAGTAATTTTTTACCAAAAGGATGCTCATTCAAGGATCAGATCAGCCATGATCCAGAAGAGAATGATCAAGTGGAGGAAAGGCTCATATATTCCATTGGTAAAGGCGAGCATGAAACAGAGAGTAGCAGCACAATGTATAACAGTCAAGGCTCACACCAAGGCATAGAAACAAAGGAGGTGCTACACACATCAATTCAGAAAAAAAAAAAAAAAAAGAAGCCAAATTCAAGCATGGGTCTATTAGCTCCTTAAAGGCCTAGGTAAAGTGTCAAGCAGTTCAAGATACTCAACCCTCAAGCAAAATTGGGTAAATCCAAGTAATGTAAAGGTTATCCAAATTTAGACAAGTTTTCGGAAAAAAGGAGCAAAAGGGAAGGGGCAACACTTTGAACCTCACTGGTTCAATCAACTAATAAACAAGAGCACACAAGATAATGATAAGAGATAAAATTTGCAGACGGAGTAGGATGCAGTGAGGTTTAAACAACACCAGACTAGTTATAAGGTTTTAATGTTTATTTTAGAAAAACAACAGTCTTGACTATTCTAAGTTTTACATCATTAAATCCAGGTTTAAAGAAATCTACACAGAAAATTGCCACCCTTTATCTTATCAGATTATTTGACAGAGAAACAGACTAAAAAGCACCCTTTCCTTTAGTCCAATGGCAGAGTCATAGGGCCAAATGCATTTTGGTAGCATGCGCACACCTCATGAACTATGAGAGTAACCATGACACTCCTTATTTGGAGAAGAGTACTACAAGCAAAGTTGAACTTGGCCTTTTCCCCATACTCTCCTTGAAGTGTCCTTAAAAGGCTTCTTCTTGTGTCAAGTGGTTTTAGTGCTTGATACTTAACACCTATGGCTCCAGAACATGCCATTTGGACTAATTTCAATCTAACACTTGATGATTAATGACATGGATTAGAATCATATCCCAAAATTCTAATATGATATGACTCTGACCCCATTCTTTTACTTTAACTTAGTTTAAAACAACATAAAATCTCAATGGGGTCCTCCCAGATATGGTTAAGCTTTTCTAACCAACATGAAACCTTCGTGTGTCATATAGCCATGAAAAATGAGGTTCAGAAGAAAAGAAGAGCCTCAGGGTCCTTAAGTCAGTGTACTTAGATCAATGATTCCAAATCAATTCACATGAGGTGTCCCAGTTTTATCTATATTAAACCATTGGGGTCCGATGATCAAGTTGCAGGTACATTTAGGATTCAAAATAGGGTTGAATAACATCACTAGAGATTACCTAACTCACTAAGTCTCACAGATAAGTGTTATCACATTAAGAGGGTAGATGATCAACTTAATGAGTCAGTTAGCATTTCACAGAGCATCTAGGTCTAAGGCAGCCTTATCAACACAACATATAAACCAAATCAACACTTAAACCATCACACAATGCTATACTGATCATCTAGGAAATTAAGGCAAGGATCAATTCAAGTACACATGTCCAGGATAGATTATTTTAATCCTCAATGAACTTTGACTTGTACCAAGACCAAACAACAAACAAAATTCTAAACCAAATTTTAGGACAAACAAATATAAATTAAATCTAAACTAGGCATTTAACAATAACAGACCACATTAAAGCTAAACTAACTAAAAAATAACAACAAGAGAGAGTGTTGCCTTTTTTGGGCGCAACCTTGTCAAGAATGGATTTTTAAGCCTTTGTGCTTCCAAATCTCCAAATCGAGCCACACAAAAAAGAAATAAAAGAACACAAATCTTTTAGAACTAAAGAAGACTCGAACCCTAAAAAGGCTAAGTCTTTAAAATTTTACTGTACGCCTATTGTTACGGTTCACTTTTACGCGGGTTAAGGCATAAAAGCTACTACGAGGTTGTTGGTGCTCTAATTGGATTTTTATTTTTTATTTTTTTAGAGTCGCCACCTAGTCCACTACGGAAGGTTTGTTACACCTCGAAAATTTCATGTTGTTGTGCGGTAAATAGACTAACGCAAGCTTAAGGCAAACATGAGGCCCTTATGAATATAAGAAGGGTATTTGGCGGCCTAAAAGTGCATACGATAAGACTTTGAAGCGATATGAATTAGTGAGACCAAGTTCGTCAAAGGAAAGTGAGGTATAAGTGGTGTTTGGGGAAGATTTTGCAACTATCGAGTTAAGGAGTGATTGGTAATGTCTTGGAGAAGAGTTATGAGGATATTTAGATTATCAATGAAGTGTTAAACAAGTGTTAAGAAGGTTCCATAAGGATTGGAGATCAAACGAAACGACGAGATTAACTTCGGAAAAATGGTGTTATACGACCACTTATACGGTCCGTATAACTTTATACGGTCCGTATAAGGGTCCGTATAACCTTAAAAAAAGGGGAAGTTCCTCGATGGTGAAATACGGTCACTTATACGGTCCATATAATATTATACGGACCGTATAAGGGTCCGTATAATCCCATCGGGCTGAGTTATTTTCCAAGTATAAATATAAGTTCCCACTTCTAATTTTTCATTTTACATCTTCTCCACTTCTCTCAAGACCTCTAGAAGGTCCCATACATTTCATTAACATTAAGTCAAGGTGAATGCAAGATCAAACACAAATAATTAGCGGAATCAAGTGCAAGGAGGCTAACAAGGGTTCATGGAAGCTAGAAATTTCCTTGGAATTGAAGTTAGGGTTTTCTCCAAGTGAAGTATTTTCATCCAAAGCCCATTCCTACATAATAAAAGGTGAGTTTTATGATCATTTCATGTTATGAAGAATATTGAATGGTTGAAAGACTTGGATTGAGGAGGAAAGTAGAATATGGAGCTCAAATGTGAAAATAATGGTATTCTTGAATAGTGACTTGACTTGAATTATAGTTCTTGACATGTTGTGAGTATGATCTTGTTATAAATGATATAATAATGTTAAAGAAGCATTATATGTGTTACATCCCGTATTCTCGTGCGTTGAGTTGCATCATAGGTTAGTCACATAAGCTCAAAGGACAGGATTATGTTTGAAGTTATAAGTGTTTATGTTATGTTCAACAAGTGATAAGCAAGTGCCGCGAAGGTTGGAGGTTAAACGAATCGGAAGTAAAATAAAATAATTTTTGCTAAGTTTGGGATGTTGATTAAGTTATACAGACTGTATGGAGTTTTGGACATATCCAAGTATGCAAATAAAGGGATCAGTGTATAAAAGTTTTAGGTCTCGAAATAATTTCCGCGGATGAACAGTGACTGCTACAGTGACTTCAGAGCTGCTATAAAAAGGGGCTTAACCCCTCATTTTCAGCCAAGAATCATCCCAAAAAAAAAACATTCCAAATATTCCAGAAAATTCCCCAACCTTCCACCACCAACTTTTAGCCCGATACCAGGTATAATTCCCAAATTCCGATCCAGACAGTGTATAGTTGCGACTTCAAAATTGCGTATTGAGGCTTTGTGGCTTAAGTTCAAGGAGGAGGAGTAAATATATAGCATTATTATCGAGGGAAAGGTATGAATCTCTTTCTATTTGTGTTTATTTACGGAGAAGGAGCTGTAAAATCGTTATAAAATGGTTCTGTGATGGAAATATGGGACAAACACCATATGGAATGTTTATGAAGTATTTTGAAGCTGGAATATTATGGCTAATGTTGGTATTGTTGGAATTGTTGTTGGTTGTTGAATTGAGAATTCGGGCTAGGCATATAAACAGGGGAGATGCTGCTCGATTTTCGGCAGAATATAGAATAGTTTGATTTGAAACTTGGTACAAGTGTATGATGAAGAGGCTAATGTTATTGTAAATCCTCTTAAATGTAGACTTGCACGCTCGGGCAAATAAGCGTAGCTAATAGGAGGCGGAACAGGTATGTAAAGCCTAACCTTTCTTTCTTTTGGCATGTCCTAGTTGTAAGTAAGCTATGATACGAGCCTCGGGGTAACTCCATTCTTAAGGTCCGAGCATGTATATGGTTCTTATTCACTTCTTGATGTTATCACTCTTAATATAGTCGTATTATGGTTCTTATGTCTTTTGTATGATTGGATTTCAAATGTTGCATAAAGAGATTTTGTTCGTAAAGGATTTTGTAACTACGAACCACCGTAACTTTCATAGACGGGCTCGGATCGCTTCGAAATGTTCGTAGAAAATTCCATAACGAATAATGACTCTAACTTTCATGAGCGGGCCCGGATTGGTTTGATGCATATCCGTGGTCCCCAAGATTTTCCTTTGTATAGTCCTAACGACCTTTTTTTGAAAGAACTTAACATGATTACCATTTTAACCCTCGAGCGTCGGTTACTTACTTATCTATTGAGGCTGTAATGATGATTTATGTGCATATGGTCTCTCACTACTCTACTCGTGCATGCCTCAATACATTTTTCACCGAGTCCCGGGCCGGGTATGTATTCGTGCACAATTTCACTGCATTGTTCACCGAGTCCCTCACTAGAGGGCCGGGTACGGTATATATATATATATATGATGATATAATGATGTGATGATATGATGATATGGGGATGGCGGCCAGGATGACATATGATGATTCTATTCACCGAGTCCCTCACTAGAGGGCCGGGTATGGTATATATATATATATGATGACATGATGACATGCATATGATGATCTTACTCACCGAGTCCCTCACTAGAGGGCCGGGACATGTTATACATGCATATGTACATGATGATTATTTATTTATGTTTCAGAGTCAAGCCTTATGATTTTCTACACTCCTTATTTCAGTATGATCCTGTTTACTATATTTCATGCTTTACATGCTCAGTACATATTCCGTACTGACCCCCTTTCTTCGGGGGGCTGCGTTTCATGCCACGCAGGTGTATACAGATGAGTAGAAGATGTTCCAGCTGGATTGGCGAGCTCCATTTCCTTCCGGAGTGCTGCCGAGTCAGAGTATCTATGTTATGGTATCTTGGGTCATGTTAGAGACTTTGCAGACAGAGTCATTTATATAGCATGTCAGTCTTGTAAGCGGCTCTGTAAGCTGATGTATCATTATGCATTATGTTACAGATTTCATATGATTACGGATTTTACTTGATTTGAGAAAGGCGAAAAGCATGTTGTTCTTTGAAAAGCTTTCGTTATGCATTCATTTCATGATTTAGGAGTCCAGTAAGATTATGAGTATAACGAGAGTCAGCGGGTTCGCTCGGCCCTAAGTAAGGGTCGGGTGCCCATCACGCCCCATCCAGTTGGGGTGTGACAATATGAGGATGAATGCGGTATTGTATTCTAGCTATGATTATGGATGACTTTGAAATAGAATTGTGAGAATTGAATGATGTATAGCTCGATGAAGATCATTGATTACGATATTGTAGTGTTGTTATTGATGTTTGGAAGTTGGTTATTATATGGAGAAAGTTATAGAACAAAGGAGATGCTGCCCAATTTTCATTAGCTTTATCTTAAGCTTAAGTATGTTTCTGGTTATCTAATCTCAGTACAAATTCCCTTGAATGTAGAGTTATAAGATTGGAAGGAAGACGCTTAGTCGTTAAGGAAACACAAAGGTATTTAAGGCTAGTCCCTTCTTTTTCTAATGTATGGCCTTTATAATATGAATATGACGTCCTTATCTTTCCATATATCTCTTATATTCCGTAAACAATAAGTCTATGATTATCAAAAGCTTCTCATGAGATAAAGATAAGAAATGTGTTATGAATATGGCAATGATGATGGTGAATCAAAGCCTAGAGACTTCAAAGCTTATGATATGATAGTCTTATGAAGCTAATGATCCTTATATGATTCCTTGATGTTATTCATTGTTGTTAGGCTCACCTTATGACGCTAGTTCCTTCAAGGTGAGATATGATGACCATGACCACTCCATAATGGAATCAGGGGTTCTCGCCCTTACGTCACCCCGGTAGAGTTGTAGCTTTCACTTGAGTTCTTATACATGCTTCATGATAAGTATATAATGATGAGATTATACCATGCCTACATGGCCGGGCAGACACCGCTAAGGCGGGTGGCATATACACCATGTCTAGATGGCATGGGCAGACACCACTAGTGGGCGGCTTGAGATGCTTACCCCGGATGCGGGAGGCCCGAACGCGGGCTAATGATGATCACACCGCACCTATATGGTCGGGCAGTTACATATATATACTTACATGACATGATGTTGTTTATTAAATTAGTTAGCATGCGTGACTCCGCCTTAAGAGGCAATCTGTTACAGGTTACCCCTTTATCTTATATTCTTGCATTTCTTTATCATGTTATTGTGTATGCTTTACATACTCAGTACATTGTTTGTACTGACGTCCTTGTCTTTCTATGGATGCTGTGTTCATGCCCTCAGGTAGGCAGGGAGGCGGCCCAGATTATTAGGAGCTACTCAGCAGATTCGTAGGAGCACTCCACTACTCCTGTCCTTATGTCTCGGTATTCTAGTAGAGGCTCGTAGATACATGTGTGTGGGTATTAGATATCTTATGATTACCTCAGTGTGTATTTTGTATATCATTTTATGGTCGTGAGGGCCTATATATATATATATATATATTGCCTGGGAGATTATGTGTGTTCAGGTTAGGTATCATAATTAGCCTAATGAGTGGTACTCGGTAGTCAGCTCCGGATACCCGTCATGGCCCACGAGTCGGGTCGTGCCAAAAGTGGTATCAGAGCAGTTCCGTCCTAGGGTGTGTCTATGAGCCGTGTCCAGTAGAGTCTTGTTTATGGGTGTGAAGCGCGCCACACTTATAAATGAGAGGCTGCGGGGCATTTAGGAAAAATGACCATCTTTCTTCTTATTTGATCGTGCAATAGAGCCATGTTGTAAGATTTCCTTTTCTCTAATTGTGTATTATGATTTCAGCGATGCTGGTAAAGAGAAAAGCCACAGCCGCCCAGAAGGGCAAGGCTACGGCAGAAAGACGGATGGAAAGGGAGCCGCCAATGAATGTAGAAGAAGGTGAATCCATGCTTCCAGTTTCTCCACCGGGTGCTTTGGGTCAACAGATGACCGAGGCCATTCAGTTATTGACTCAGTTGGTTGCCGCTCAGGCTCAATGGCAGAGTACGGGTCCTGGTGATAGAGCCACTAGTGCCAGAGCCCGTGATTTTATGAGTTTGAATCCGCCAGAATTTTTCGGGTCGAAGCCGGATGAAGGCCCGCAAGGTTTTATAGATGAAATGTTGAGGACGTTGAGAATCATCCATGCCTCTAGTACTGAATCTGTGGAGTTGGCATCTTATAGACTCCGGGATGTAGCGGTCCTTTGGTACACTAACTGGATTTCTACGAGAGGAGATGATGCACCTCCCCCGGTTTGGTAAGAGTTCGTGAAAGCTTTTATCTATCATTATTTGCCACTCGAGGTCTGTTGGGTCAGAGCTGATAAATTCCTGAATCTTAAGCAAGGGAATATAAGTGCCCGGGAGTATAGCCTTCACTTTAATTCATTGGCCAGATATGCTACGACTATGGTGGTTAACATAGGAGATAGAGCACATAGATTTGTGAACAGCCTAGGGCCACATTTATTTAAGGATTGCTTGACAGCTTCACTACAGGAGGGGATGGACATTTCCCGTATTTAGACCCATGCCCAGAACTTAGAAGAGTAGCAGAGACCGCATCGAGATGAGCATAATGTTGACGAGGGCGAGTAAGGTGTGTGTGTGTGTGTGTGTGTGTGTGTGTGTGTGTGTGGTGACCAAAGAGGGGGGATAGAGGCGGTCATATTCTAGATATTTGTGTGTGTGTGTGTGTGTGTGTGTGCACCTGTGTGTGTGTGTGTGTGTGTGTGTGATTGTGACCGCCCCGTGTGTGTGTGTGTGTGTGTGTGTGTGTGTGTGTGTGGTGTGTGCTCGAGAGTTTCGATGTTTCCCGAGTTTAGAGGTGATTATAGTCAGCGGAGACCACCGGTGCCGCGATGTAGCCAGTGTGGTAGATTACATTCAGGTCAATGTCATCGAGGTTCAGATGTTTGCTATGCCTGTGGTCAGGTTGGGCACATGATATGTGATTGCCCATCGATGGGTGGTAGAGTTGAGGCTCAACCCACAGGATCAGCAGCTGGTTCTTCCTCGTCCGTGCGCCGTGCAGGCGTACCTCCGCACTCTAGCAGCCGTGGTAGGGGCAGAGGGGAGCATCCGGTGTGTGGCACCCCCCGTATTTATGCTTTAACCGGATGTCAGGATCTTGAGTCCTCCCCAGATGTGGTTACAGGTACACTATCCATATTCTCCCATGATGTTTATGCATTGATTGATCTGGGTTCTACCTTATCGTATATTAATCCGTATATTGCTGATTTGGGGTGAAACCCTAGCCAATAAAGCCTTTTGAGGTATCTACTCCTATTGATGACCCGGTAATAGCTAGGCAAGTGTATAAAAATTGTGTGGTTGTGGTATGTGATTGCCAGACTACTGCTGATTTGATTGAACTTGAAATGTTAGATTTTGATTTGATTATGGGCATGGATTGGTTGGCCCCTTGTTATGCTAATGTCGATTGCAGAATGAAAATAGTTTTTATTCTAATTCCCGGGAGAACCCGTGCTTGAATAGAAAGGTAATACAGTGTCTCCAAGAGGTAGGTTTATTTCCTACCTTAAGGCAAGAAAGATGATTGCAAAAGGCTATATTTATCATCTCGTTTGAGTTCATGACATCGAAGCACAGCCGCCGACTTTTCAATCCGTCCCGGTAGTAAATGAGTTCCCAGATGTATTTCCAGATGAGCTTCCAGGCCTTTCACCGGAACGAGAAACTGATTTTACTATTGATCGGTTGTCGGATACCGAACCTATAGCTATTCCGCCTTACAGAATGGCTCCTGCAGAATTGAAAGAGCTAAAGGCACAATTGAAAGATTTGCTTGAGAAGGGATTCATTAGACCCAGTTCATCGCCATGGGGAGCACCTATCTTGTTCGTAAGAAAGAAGGATGGTTCTTTACGAATGTGCATTGACTATAGGCAGTTGAACAAGGTGACGATAAAGAATAAATATCCGCTTCAAAGAATCGATGATTTGTTTGATCAACTGCAGGGTGCTAAATGGTTTTCCAAGATTGATCTGAGATCGGGGTATCATCAAGTGAGGGTTAGAGAAAAGGATATTCTGAAAATGGCTTTCAGAACAATATATGGCCATTATGAATTTCGGGTGATGTCATTTTGGTTAACTAATGCCCCGGCGGTGTTTATGAATTTGATGAATAATGTATTCAGGCCCTTTCTAGATCTATTAGTGATCGTGTTCATCGATGACATTATAGTATATTCTCGATTAGAAACAGAGCATGCGGATCATCTACGTACCGTCCTTGGAATTCTTCGGACTCGTGAGTTATATGCCAAAATTTTAAAATGTAAGTTCTGGCTGAATTCTGTAACTTTCTGGGCCATATTATCTCAGCTGATGGTATTCGTGTAGATACTCAAAAGATTGAGGTTGTGAAGACCTGGCCGAGGCCTACGACACCTACTGAGGTCAGTAGTTTTTTGGGATTAGCAGGTTATTATCGAAGATTTGTGGAAGGATTTTCTTCTATTTCCGCATCATTGACGAAGCTAACTCAGAAATCAGCAAAATTTCAATGAACTGATTCTTGCAAGCGCAGCTTCCAGGAATTGAAAGATAGATTGACTTCGGCCCCAGTCTTGACACTTCCAGAAGGGTCAGAAGGCTATGTTGTTTATTGTGACGCCTCCGGTGTTGGGTTAGGCTGTGTATTGATGCAGCATGGTAGAGTTATTGCCTATGCTTCCAGGCAGTTGCGAAAACATGAGAAGAACTGCCCGACTCACGATCTTGAATTAGCGGCAGTTATTCATGCTTTGAAGATATGGAGACATTAATTGTATGGTATTCATGTTGATATTTATATAGACCAGAAGAGTCTCCAATATATTTTCCATTTTCCAGCGGAAGGAGTTAAATCTACGATAGAGGTGGTGGTTAGAATTATTAAAAAATTATGACGTAAGTATTTTAGATCATCCTGGAAAGGCGAATGTAGTAGCGGATGCACTTAGCCGCAAATCAATGGGAATTCTATGTGAGGTCCCTCCGGAGAAGAAAGAATTAATCCGTGAGCTTCACTAGCTAGCTAGCCTCAGAGTTCGTCTAATTGATTCAGGCAATGCGGGAGTTGATATTCATAACCCATTCGTTTCATCCTTAGACATAGAAGTGAAAAGGTGCCAATATGAAGATCCCCAGTTGAGTCACTATAAAGACACACTTCCCAAAAAAGAGAAGTCACCATTTGAAGTTTCTGCAGATGAAATTTTCAGGTATTGAGGCAGGCTATGTGTGCCAGATGTGGTACGACTACATCGTCAGATTCTGGAAGAAGCTCATCACTCCCGTTATTCCTGTTAGAACCCGTATTTTTGTACATTGGAATAATCCGGATTAATTATGATAAGTTAAGGACAAAACTATTTCGGGATACAAAGTCGGGATTCTTGACCTTCGATTTTATTTTGAGATATAAGTTGTGTATGAATTTGTTGGTATGGAACAATTAGGAAAATTTGGGACCAAAAGTGATAAAATTGGAAGTTGAAAAATCATCCATTTTCCATAGTTGGCCATGTGAGTGGATTGAGGCCCCCACACAATTTTTGTGTCAACTTTTGAGTGGAACAACACATTAATGTGGGCCAAGGAAATTGTACACTTCATATATTAGATAAAAGATGACTTCTAGTCCTTATTTTCATTCACCCACACTTAGAAAAAAGAAGCAAAAGCTGAAAACCCCCCAAGGAGGCTCTCGACTGAAATTGAAAAACCCACCCCCATTTTTAGCTCTTCCAAAATTATTCCATTGATGTAAACCCACTATATTGAGGTCCCTAAGTAGCGTGAAAGCATCGTTGGAGCGATCAACCCACTAATTTTCATATTTGGAAACCCTAAGCTATTGGGAAATTGAAGAAGAAAGGTAAGAATTCTTTATGTTTATGTGTTGTAGAGGTTGTATGTATGTTGTAGTATGCTAATTGGATGGAAAATCATGAAATATGGAATGTTGGAAGTGAGTTGTGGGTGTGGTGTTGTAGCCGTGTAGTGTGTGTGTGTGTTGTGTGATATTGAAACTATGAATTAAAGCTTAGTTAGTATATTATGATCATTGTAAGGTGAAGGAACGATTGAGAATCATCCATGTGTGTATGTTGGTGTGCTAGCCGAAAATGGGTCACCTTATGTGCCAAGAATTGAATTAGTATCGCTTAACGTTTAAGTCGTCGTCGCTATGAATTCTATGTTGGAAATGAATGTCTAATGACTTAAATGGATGTTGTAGTTGTTGTGGACTGATTTGGAGATTTTTGTGCATTTAATGTATTTTGTATATTGATGAAAATAGCATTGTTAGAATGTGAATTGTGGATGCAATCATGATTCGAAAATGAGGAATAAGTTGAAGTGAGGTTCTCGGTTTTGGGGCTGTTTTCGGCTGAATTGGAGAAAAATTTGGGTTGTTGGAAATGTTGTATGAATTGCTTAGAATACCTTTAAATATTGTTGGTATGGGTTCGGGTTAGTATGTGAATGTATAAGCGTCGACGTTAGCTTGAATGCAAGTCGTCGAATTGAATTTATGTAAGTTGTAGAATGATGGAAAAGAAAGCTATTGTTGTTGTATTGCTTTCCGGATTGGTTGTGATGTTGCTAGGTTGGTTATTGTTGTTGTTGTTGATTGTTTTGGCCGAGTTAAATTCTCGGGGTGTCCTATTTACAGGGGAAATGCTGCCCAAATTTCTATAGAATTAAGGGCGAAATTGGAATTTAATGCCCAAAAAGTCTTTAGCTAATGTTTGGCATTTTATGGCTTGTTTATAGATCGTGGGCAGCCCGAATCATAGGTTGGATTTAGCTTGAGTTTGGATCATATTGGAGAGCGTTTGAGGTATGTAAAGTAACCTTTCCTTTTGGCATGCCTTAGTTAAAATAGGCTATGATACGAGCCTCTAGGAAACTCTATTCTCGCAATCCGAGCTTGTCTATGATTCGCATGTGTTTCCTTGGTATTCTTGTGCTAATATGCCATAACATTGATCCTTATATCCTTGGAATTCATAATTTGTAAAGATTTCATGAAAGCTGATTTTTGGTTTTAAAGCTTATTCTTTAGCGATTCCAAAAGTTCAAACGCCCATAACTTTCACGGAAAAGCTCGGATTGCTTTGAAATTTTCGTAGGAGTTTGTATGATGTAGGATGAGTATGTTTTCCATAGGCGGGCCCAGCTCGGGTCTACACCCGTCCGTGGGTCCCGCGATGCCCTTTTATGTAATTTAGACAATTTTTGAAAGAAAATGTTGTAATGATTATTCCGATTTCAAATATGACTATTTTACTTATCTTTTGGTATGTTTGCGAGATTTCGAAAGAGAACTTTTGACCATCACTCCGATTACAAAAAAAAAATAGTTATTTTAACTACTTTATTGAGTTTGATAATACAGTTTGACACATGAGGACGATTTCAGAGGGTTGTAGCTTTGGTGTACTAATTCTGATAAATCTGAAACTTGTTTCTGCACTTTCCGATGTTAGTAAATATATTTGGTCGTCGGATTTTTGAAAGGTAACTTAATTATTTATTTGCTCATATGCGTGTGATTTAGATACGGGATTATGATTTCTGAAGTTTGGCTTGATATGCTTTCGAGTGACATTCGGAGAAAATTTGAATTGACTATTTCCTTGGGTTGGAAATAATAGTACGCTTTGGTTATTCTATTGGGTTTGTAATAATGATTTGTATGCCGTTATATGATATTGCCGCTGGGTATTTGGCCGCGGTATGTTATGTTATGTTATGTATGTTATGTTACGTGATATAGCCGCTGGGTATTTGGCCGTGGTATGTTCTGTGATATTGCCGCTGGGTATTTGGCCGCGGTATGTTCTGCGATATTGCCGCTGGGTATTTGGCCGCGGTATGTTATGTGATGTGATAGTGCCGCTGGATTTTGACCGCGGTATGTGGTGTGACACTGAGTCCTATGCATAATTCGTTTTCTTGAGAAAAATATTATTAATAAGTAAACGTTTTGGTATTTTGGATATGTACTTACTTTCTGTACTTCCGCTTCGATTATGACTCAGATTTGATATATTGTATATTTCTACTTTGCATACTCAGTACATATTCCGTACCGACCCCCTTTCGTCGAGGGGCCGCGTTTCATGCCCGCGGTACAGATTTTGGTGATCCGCCGCCTAGGATTTTCATCGGCGGTCTTGGAGTGCTTCTTATTCCGAGCCTACTTTTGGTACATACTCGTCCGTGGTGTATATATTTGTTTGCTCGGGGGTACGACGGGGCCCCGTCCCGTCATATGATTACTCGTCTGTCTGTTTAAGGTCTGTGGACATGTTAGTGGGTTGTGCCTACTTCTGTACAGTTGTGTTTGTATCTGTTGTGTTTGGGCGATATCATTCGCCGTGGCAGCCTTGTCGGCCCACATATGTATATATGTTGTTTTGATGGCCCTGTGTGGCCTTTGTTGGTATTTTCTGTGCGCAGGGTTATTTTGGATGGTCCGTAAAACAAAGGAAACTCTGCCGAAATTTTTCTGGAAATTATATAAATTTGGAGCACAGTCTTGTCGGCTTCTGTTATATATACTTGGATGCGTTTGATATACCTTGTGATAGCGTCGATAGGTGTGTTTGGGTGCCCGGATCGGGCACTAGTCACGGCCTACGGGGTTGGGTCGTGACGAAGGCGGTATCGAGCGAGTTTGTCCTCGGAGTGTCCACGGATCGTGTCTAGTAGAGTCTTGTTTATCGATGTGTTGTGCACCACCTCTATAAACAGGAAGCTACAGGACATTTAGGATGTTGTCTTTTCTTCTGATCTTAGATCGTGCGATAGAGCTGTGTTAGCAGGATGACTCCTCTCTGACAGAATGTTATGTTTCGGTGATGCCTCCGAGGAAGGCCACGGTTGCCCGAAGGGCAAGTCCACGGCGGGGTGAGACTGGCGGGAGCCGGGCGACTACTAGGGCTCGTGCTCGGATAGGCGGATATTGTGCCTCCGACGGCTGGTTGCGCTGCGCCGCGATGTCGGAGGGATTTGGAGCGACCCACGGCAGCGGCACGGGGCGGCTCCACCGCCGGCTCCGTGGCACCGGTGCACACCTCCGGCACCCCCCCGGGGGCGGATGATGGGACCTTACGAGAGGCGATACGGTTATTGACTCGGTTAGTAGCGGGACGGATCCCCGATGACGGGGAGCGAGGGGATGATCGTGTAGACGCAGCGCGACGATACAGGGCCCGTGATTTTCTACTTTGTGGGCCACCAGAGTTCTTCGGGTCCAAGCCCGCAGAGGATCCTCATGAGTTTATCCGACAGATGCAGCGGACCCTGCGATTGATTAGTGCTTCTGAGACAGAGTCGGTTGAGATGGCATCCTACCGGTTGCACGATGTAGCAGCTAACTGGTATGAGTCGTGGATGCTGTCCAGAGGCGAGGGTGCCCCTCCAGCCGTATGGGCGAGTTTACCGAGGCTTTTCGGCGGCCCATTTTCTCGCCTCCGTGAGGCGAGGGCGAGGTAGACCGATTTCTTTGTTCGCGAGAGGGCGGTGAGTGTCGGGGAGTACAATGCGAGTTTGATTCGCGGCCGGATATGCGCCCGCTTATGTTGCGTCGATATGACCGACCGGATGCACCCCAGGTATGTGATAGGGGCGGATGATTACTTGATTGATAGTCGTACGGTGATGGCGGCCCCGGACGGGGATGGATATCGCCCGTATACGTGCCCACGCCCCGTATGGAGGACCGACACGGGGGCGTCGGCCGACGGGATTATGACCGGGGGCCATCCCGCAGAGGCCGTGTCCGCGATATTCGGGGGAGTCTCGGCGGGCGGCCTCGGCGGCGACGAGCAGATACCCTCCCCAGCCAGCGCATACTACACCCCCACAGTTTATCGGTTGGAGCCCGGATGGCGCGGGGTACTTAGAGCGAGGGCGAGTTCCGGGGCTCGGGCTCGGATGGACGGAGATTCCGGCCGGTGGAGGCCACCCCTGCCCCGATGTCCTCATTGTGGGGGACGCCATTCGGGGGAGGTTATCGTGCCACGGTGCTTGCTTTACACCGTGGCCGGCGCAGGGCCACTATATGAGAGATTGTCCACTCAGGGGCGGTGCAGGGGGGCGGCTCGGCCCTCTACCGGGTCGGTTCTCCGGTTCGTCTTCCCCTTCTGTATCTATGCGCCCGATGGGGCGGGGCACGCCGACTCCAGCAGGCCGTGGCAGAGGCCGTGGCGGAGCCCCCAGTTCTGGCGGTCCATCGAACCGCCTATATGCGTTGACCCGTGGACAGGATCAGGAGGCGCCACCAGATACGGGTACAGGTAATTTGGACTCTTTAATTGGTTATGTTGATTGATGTATGAACTGTTTGTGATTGTTGTAAAAGAAACTCCCCAAAAAAAAAATTGTTTGTATGACCCGTAAGGTTAATTTAACATTCGAGGACGAATGTTCTAAAGGGGGGGAGGATGTTAGAACCCGTATTTTTGTACATTGGAATAATCCGGATTAATTATGATAAGTTAAGGACAAAACTATTTCGGGATACAAAGTCGGGATTCTTGACCTTCGATTTTATTTTGAGATATAAGTTGTGTATGAATTTGTTGGTATGGAACAATTAGGAAAATTTGGGACCAAAAGTGATAAAATTGGAAGTTGAAAAATCATCCATTTTCCATAGTTGGCCATGTGAGTGGATTGAGGCCCCCACACAATTTTTGTGTCAACTTTTGAGTGGAACAACACATTAATGTGGGCCAAGGAAATTGTACACTTCATATATTAGATAAAAGATGACTTCTAGTCCTTATTTTCATTCACCCACACTTAGAAAAAAGAAGCAAAAGCTGAAAACCCCCCAAGGAGGCTCTCGGCCAGCTGCTCCAAAAACCCACCCCCATTTTTAGCTCTTCCAAAATTATTCCATTGATGTAAACCCACTATATTGAGGTCCCTAAGTAGCGTGAAAGCATCGTTGGAGCGATCAACCCACTAATTTTCATATTTGGAAACCCTAAGCTATTGGGAAATTGAAGAAGAAAGGTAAGAATTCTTTATGTTTATGTGTTGTAGAGGTTGTATGTATGTTGTAGTATGCTAATTGGATGGAAAATCATGAAATATGGAATGTTGGAAGTGAGTTGTGGGTGTGGTGTTGTAGCCGTGTAGTGTGTGTGTGTGTGTGTGTGATATTGAAACTATGAATTAAAGCTTAGTTAGTATATTATGATCATTGTAAGGTGAAGGAACGATTGAGAATCATCCATGTGTGTATGTTGGTGTGCTAGCCGAAAATGGGTCACCTTATGTGCCAAGAATTGAATTAGTATCGCTTAACGTTTAAGTCGTCGTCGCTATGAATTCTATGTTGGAAATGAATGTCTAATGACTTAAATGGATGTTGTAGTTGTTGTGGACTGATTTGGAGATTTTTGTGCATTTAATGTATTTTGTATATTGATGAAAATAGCATTGTTAGAATGTGAATTGTGGATGCAATCATGATTCGAAAATGAGGAATAAGTTGAAGTGAGGTTCTCGGTTTTGGGGCTGTTTTCGGCTGAATTGGAGAAAAATTTGGGTTGTTGGAAATGTTGTATGAATTGCTTAGAATACCTTTAAATATTGTTGGTATGGGTTCGGGTTAGTATGTGAATGTATAAGCGTCGACGTTAGCTTGAATGCAAGTCGTCGAATTGAATTTATGTAAGTTGTAGAATGATGGAAAAGAAAGCTATTGTTGTTGTATTGCTTTCCGGATTGGTTGTGATGTTGCTAGGTTGGTTATTGTTGTTGTTGTTGATTGTTTTGGCCGAGTTAAATTCTCGGGTGTCCTATTTACAGGGGAAATGCTGCCCAAATTTCTGTAGAATTAAGGGCGAAATTGGAATTTAATGCCCAAAAAGTCTTTAGCTAATGTTTGGCATTTTATGGCTTGTTTATAGATCGTGGGCAGCCCGAATCATAGGTTGGATTTAGCTTGAGTTTGGATCATATTGGAGAGCGTTTGAGGTATGTAAAGTAACCTTTCCTTTTGGCATGCCTTAGTTAAAATAGGCTATGATACGAGCCTCTAGGAAACTCTATTCTCGCAATCCGAGCTTGTCTATGATTCGCATGTGTTTCCTTGGTATTCTTGTGCTAATATGCCATAACATTGATCCTTATATCCTTGGAATTCATAATTTGTAAAGATTTCATGAAAGCTGATTTTTGGTTTTAAAGCTTATTCTTTAGCGATTCCAAAAGTTCAAACGCCCATAACTTTCACATAAAAGCTCGGATTGCTTTGAAATTTTCGTAGGAGTTTGTATGATGTAGGATGAGTATGTTTTCCATAGGCGGGCCCAGCTCGGGTCTACACCCGTCCGTGGGTCCCGCGATGCCCTTTTATGTAATTTAGACAATTTTTGAAAGAAAATGTTGTAATGATTATTCCGATTTCAAATATGACTATTTTACTTATCTTTTGGTATGTTTGCGAGATTTCGAAAGAGAACTTTTGACCATCACTCCGATTACAAAAAAAAAAAATAGTTATTTTAACTACTTTATTGAGTTTGATAATACAGTTTGACACATGAGGACGATTTCAGAGGGTTGTAGCTTTGGTGTACTAATTCCGATAAATCTGAAACTTGTTTCTGCACTTTCCGATGTTAGTAAATATATTTGGTCGTCGGATTTTTGAAAGGTAACTTAATTATTTATTTGCTCATATGCGTGTGATTTAGATACGGGATTATGATTTCTGAAGTTTGGCTTGATATGCTTTCGAGTGACATTCGGAGAAAATTTGAATTGACTATTTCCTTGGGTTGGAAATAATAGTACGCTTTGGTTATTCTATTGGGTTTGTAATAATGATTTGTATGCCGTTATATGATATTGCCGCTGGGTATTTGGCCGCGGTATGTTATGTTATGTTATGTATGTTATGTTACGTGATATAGCCGCTGGGTATTTGGCCGCGGTATGTTCTGTGATATTGCCGCTGGGTATTTGGCCGCGGTATGTTCTGCGATATTGCCGCTGGGTATTTGGCCGCGGTATGTTATGTGATGTGATAGTGCCGCTGGATTTTGACCGCGGTATGTGGTGTGACACTGAGTCCTATGCATAATTCGTTTTCTTGAGAAAAATATTATTAATAAGTAAACGTTTTGGTATTTTGGATATGTACTTACTTTACGTACTTCCGCTTCGATTATGACTCGATTTGATATATTGTATATTTCTACTTTGCATACTCGGTACATATTCCGTACCGACCCCCTTTCGTCGGGGGGGTCGCGTTTCATGCCCGCAGTGGATTTTGGTGATCCGCCGGCCTAGGATTTTCATCAGCGGTCTTGGAGTGCTTCTTATTCCGGAGCCTACTTTTGGTACATACTCGTCCGTGGTGTATATATTTGTTTGCTCAGGGGTACGACGGGGCCCTGTCCCGTCATATGATTCTGTCTGTCTGTTTAGAGGTCTGTGGACATGTTAGTGGGTTGTGCCTACTTCTGTACAGTTGTGTTTGTATCTGTTGTGTTTGGGCGATATCATTCGCCGTGGCAGCCTTGTCGGCCCACATATGTATATATGTTGTTTTGATGGCCCTGTGTGGCCTTTGTTGGTATTTTCTATGCGCAAGATTATTTTGGATGGTCCGTAAAACAAAGGAAACTCTGCCGAAATTTTTCTGGAAATTATATAAATTTGGAGCACAGTCTTGTCGGCTTCTGTTATATACTTGGATGCGTTTGATATACCTTGTGATAGCGTCTGATAGGTGTGTTTGGGTGCCCAGATCGGGCACTAGTCACGGCCTACGGGGTTGGGTCGTGACAGAAGTGGTATCAGAGCAGTTTGTCCTCGGAGTGTCCACAGATCGTGTCTAGTAGAGTCTTGTTTATCGATGTGTTGTGCACCACCTCTATAAACGAGGAAGCTACAGGACATTTAGGATGTTGTCTTTTCTTCTGATCTTAGATCGTGCGATAGAGCTGTGTTAGCAGGATGACTCCTCTCTGACAGAATGTTATGTTTTCAGTGATGCCTCCGAGGAAGGCCACAGTTGCCCAGAAGGGCAAGTCCACAGCGGCAGGTGAGACTAGCCGAGCCCGGGCGACTACTAGGGCTCGTGCTCAGATAGAGCCGGATATTGTGCCTCCGACGGCTGGTTCTGCTACGCCGCCAGTATCGGAGGGATTTGGAGCGACCACGAGCGCGGCACGACGGGGCGGCTCCACCGCCGGCTCCCGCGGCACCGATGCACACCTCCGGCACCCGGCCCGGGGGCGGATGATGGGACCTACGAGAGGCGGTACGGTTATTGACTCGGTTAGTAGCGGGACGGATCCCCGGAGGGGAGCGAGGGGATGATCGTGTGACAGGCGCGACGATCACGGGGCCCGTGATTTTCTACTTTGTGGGCCACGAGTTCTTCGGGTCCAAGCCCGCGAGGATCCTCGTGAGTTTATCCGACGGATGCGGCGGACCACTGCGATTGATTAGTGCTTCGAGACGAGTCGGTTGAGATGGCATCCTACCGGTTGCACGATGTAGCGACTAGCGGTATGAGTCGTGGATGCTTTGTCCGAGGCGAGGGTGCCCTCCCGGCCGTATGGGGGCGAGTTTGCCGGGCTTTTCGGCCCATTTTCTGCCTCCGGAGGTGAGGGCGAGCCGGGGGTAGACCGATTTGCGTCGAAGCGAGAGGGCGGGGAGTGTCGGGGGAGTACGGTACGGAGTTTGATTCGGCGGCCGGATATACGCCCGCTTATGTTGTTGATATGACCGGATGCACCGGTATGTGATAGGGGCGGATGATTACTTGATTGATAGCTGTACGGTGATGGCGGCCCAGACAGGGATGGATATCGCCCGTATACAGGCCCACGCCCAGGGTATGGAGGACCGACACCGGGGGCGTCAGCCCGACAGGGATTATGACCGGGGCCAGCCCAAGAGGGCCAGGTCCGCAGCATATTCTGGGGAGTCTCGAGGCAGGCAGCCTCGGCGGCCGGCGAGGCGAGATACCCTCCCCGGCCCGGCGCAGACTACACCCCCACAGTTTACCGGTTGGGGCCCAGATGGTGCGGGTACTTAGAGGCAGGGCAGAGTTCCAGGGCTCCGGGCTCACAGATGGACGGAGATTCCAGCCAGTGGAGGCCACCCCTACCCCGATGTCCTCATTGTAGGGGACGACACTCGGGGGGTGTTATCGTGCCACGGGTGCTTGCTTTACACGTGGCCGCGGGGCCACTATATGAGAGATTGTCCACTCGGGGGGCGGTGCGGGGGGAGCGACTCGGCCTACCGGGTCGGTTGCCGGTTCGTCTTCCCCTTCGTATCTATGCGCCCGATGGGGCGGGCACGCCGACTCCAAAGAGGCCGTGGCGAGGCCGTGGCGGAGCCCCCGATTACGCGGTCCATCGAACCGCCTATATGCGTTGACCCGTGGACGGGATCAGGAGGCGCCACCAGATACGGGTACAGGTAATTTGGACTCTTTAATTGGTTATGTTGATTGATGTATGAACTGTTTGTGATTGTTGTAAAAGAAACTCCCCCAAAAAAATTGTTTGTATGACCCGTAAGGTTAATTTAACATTCGAGGACGAATGTTCTAAAGGGGGGGAGGATGTTAGAACCCGTATTTTTGTACATTGGAATAATCCGGATTAATTATGATAAGTTAAGGACAAAACTATTTCGGGATACAAAGTCGGGATTCTTGACCTTCGATTTTATTTTGAGATATAAGTTGTGTATGAATTTGTTGGTATGGAACAATTAGGAAAATTTGGACCAAAAGTGATAAAATTGGAAGTTGAAAAATCATCCATTTTCCATAGTTGGCCATGTGAGTGGATTGAGGCCCCACACAATTTTTGTGTCAACTTTTGAGTGGAACAACACATTAATGTGGGCCAAGGAAATTGTACACTTCATATATTAGATAAAAGATGACTTCTAGTCCTTATTTTCATTCACCCACACTTAGAAAAAAAAAGCAAAAGCTGAAAACCCCCCAAGGAGGCTCTCAGCCAGCTGCTCCAAAAACCCACCCCCATTTTTAGCTCTTCCAAAATTATTCCATTGATGTAAACCCACTATATTGAGGTCCCTAAGTAGCGTGAAAGCATCGTTGGAGCGATCAACCCACTAATTTTCATATTTGGAAACCCTAAGCTATTGGGAAATTGAAGAAGAAAGGTAAGAATTCTTTATGTTTATGTGTTGTAGAGGTTGTATGTATGTTGTAGTATGCTAATTGGATGGAAAATCATGAAATATGGAATGTTGGAAGTGAGTTGTGGGTGTGGTGTTGTAGCCGTGTAGTGTGTGTGTGTGTGTGTGTGATATTGAAACTATGAATTAAAGCTTAGTTAGTATATTATGATCATTGTAAGGTGAAGGAACGATTGAGAATCATCCATGTGTGTATGTTGGTGTGCTAGCCGAAAATGGGTCACCTTATGTGCCAAGAATTGAATTAGTATCGCTTAACGTTTAAGTCGTCGTCGCTATGAATTCTATGTTGGAAATGAATGTCTAATGACTTAAATGGATGTTGTAGTTGTTGTGGACTGATTTGGAGATTTTTGTGCATTTAATGTATTTTGTATATTGATGAAAATAGCATTGTTAGAATGTGAATTGTGGATGCAATCATGATTCGAAAATGAGGAATAAGTTGAAGTGAGGTTCTCGGTTTTGGGGCTGTTTTTCGGCTTTGAATTGGAGAAAAATTTGGGTTGTTGGAAATGTTGTATGAATTGCTTAGAATACCTTTAAATATTGTTGGTATGGGTTCGGGTTAGTATGTGAATGTATAAGCGTCGACGTTAGCTTGAATGCAAGTCGTCGAATTGAATTTATGTAAGTTGTAGAATGATGGAAAAGAAAGCTATTGTTGTTGTATTGCTTTCCGGATTGGTTGTGATGTTGCTAGGTTGGTTATTGTTGTTGTTGTTGATTGTTTTGGCCGAGTTAAATTCTCGGGGTGTCCTATTTACAGGGGGAATTGCCGCCCAAATTTCGTAGAATTAAGGGCGAAATTGGAATTTAATGCCCAAAAAGTCTTTAGCTAATGTTTGGCATTTTATGGCTTGTTTATAGATCGTGGGCAGCCCGAATCATAGGTTGGATTTAGCTTGAGTTTGGATCATATTGGAGAGCGTTTGAGGTATGTAAAGTAACCTTTCCTTTTGGCATGCCTTAGTTAAAATAGGCTATGATACGAGCCTCTAGGAAACTCTATTCTCGCAATCCGAGCTTGTCTATGATTCGCATGTGTTTCCTTGGTATTCTTGTGCTAATATGCCATAACATTGATCCTTATATCCTTGGAATTCATAATTTGTAAAGATTTCATGAAAGCTGATTTTTGGTTTTAAAGCTTATTCTTTAGCGATTCCAAAAGTTCAAACGCCCATAACTTTCACGGAAAAGCTCGGATTGCTTTGAAATTTTCGTAGGAGTTTGTATGATGTAGGATGAGTATGTTTTCCATAGGCGGGCCCAGCTCGGGTCTACACCCGTCCGTGGGTCCCGCGATGCCCTTTTATGTAATTTAGACAATTTTTGAAAGAAAATGTTGTAATGATTATTCCGATTTCAAATATGACTATTTTACTTATCTTTTGGTATGTTTGCGAGATTTCGAAAGAGAACTTTTGACCATCACTCCGATTACAAAAAAAAAAAAAATAGTTATTTTAACTACTTTATTGAGTTTGATCATACAGTTTGACACATGAGGACGATTTCGAGAGGGTTGTAGCTTTGGTGTACTAATTCCGATAAATCGAAACTTGTTTACGCACTTTCCGATGTTAGTAAATATATTTGGTCGTCGGATTTTTGAAAGGTAACTTAATTATTTATTTGCTCATATGCGTGTGATTTAGATACGGGATTATGATTTCTGAAGTTTGGCTTGATATGCTTTCGAGTGACATTCGGAGAAAATTTGAATTGACTATTTCCTTAGGTTGGAAATAATAGTACGCTTTGGTTATTCTATTGGGTTTGTAATAATGATTTGTATGCCGTTATATGATATTGCCGCTAGATATTTGGCCGCGGTATATTATGTTATGTTATGTATGTTATGTTACATGATATAGCCACCGGGTATTTGGCCGCGGTATGTTCTGTGATATTGCCGCTGGGTATTTGGCCGCGGTATGTTATACGATATTGCCGCTGGGTATTTGGCTGCGGTATGTTATGTGATGTGATAGTGCCGCTGGATTTTGACCGCGGTATGTGGTGTAACACTGAGTCCTATGCATAATTCGTTTTCTTGAGAAAAATATTATTAATAAGTAAACGTTTTGGTATTTTGGATATGTACTTACTTTTCTCGTACTTCCGCTTCGATTATGACTCGGATTTGATATATTGTATATTTCTACTTTGCATACTCGGTACATATTCCGTGCCTGACCCCCTTTCGTCGGGGGGCTGCGTTTCATGCCCGCAGGTACAGATTTTGGTGATCCGCCGGCCTAGGATTTTCATCAGCGGTCTTGGAGTGCTTCTTATTCCGGAGCCTACTTTTGGTACATACTCGTCCGTGGTGTATATATTTGTTTGCTCAGGGGTACGACGGGGCCCTGTCCCGTCATATGATTCTGTCTGTCTGTTTAAGGTCCGTGGACATGTTAGTGGGTTGTGCCTACTTACGTACGATTGTGTTTGTATCTGTTGTGTTTGGGCGATATCATTCGCCGTGGCGCCTTGTCGGCCCACATATGTATATATGTTGTTTTGATGGCCCCCGTGGCCTTTGTTGGTATTTTCTGTGCGCAGGGTTATTTTGGATGGTCCGTAAAACAAAGGAAACTCTGCCGAAATTTTTCTGGAAATTATATAAATTTGGAGCACAGTCTTGTCGGCTTCTGTTATATACTTGGATGCGTTTGATATACCTTGTGATAGCGTCTGATAGGTGTGTTTGGGTGCCCAGATCGGGCACTAGTCACGGCCTACGGGGTTGGGTCGTGACAATTCCATTCACCCAAGAGCGACCAAGATGTATCACGATCTTAAGCTAATATATTGGTGGGATGGAATGAAGAAGGACATAGCAGAATTTGTAGCTCAATGTCCAAATTGCCAACAAGTGAAAATTGAGCATCAAAAACCAAGAGGATTGTTGCAAGCTATGGAAATTCCAACCTGGAAATGGGAAGTGATCAATATGGATTTTACTGTAGGCTTACCTTGTTCTCGGCATAAGTATGACTCTATATGGGTGATTGTTGATAGACTCACGAAATCAACCCATTTTCTTCCAGTCAAATCCACCTATTCGACAGAAGATTATGCAAGGTTGTATCTTAAGGAGATAGTGCGGCTTCATGGTGTCCCTGCATCTATTATTACTGACAGAGGAGCACAATTTACTGCTAAATTTTGGAAGTCTTTCCAAGAAGGTTTAGGTACTCAAGTGAGACTTAGCACATCATTTCACCCACAAACCGATGGACAAGCTGAACGCACTATTCAGACCTTGGAAGACATGTTACGTCATGTGTACTAGACTTCAGAGGAAATTGGGATGAACATTTGCCACTTATCAAATTTTCCTATAACAACAGTTATCATTCTAGCATCCAGATGACCCCGTATGAAGCTTTGTACAGAAGGAAGTGTAGATTGCTAATTGGGTGGTTTGAAGTAGGAGAGATACATCAGATCGGTCGGAAGTTGATTCAACAAGCGGTCGAAAAGATCAAGGTTATTCGAGATCGATTGTTGACAGCCCAAAGTCGCCAAAATCTTATGCGGACAACCGCCGACGAGACTTGGAATTCCAAATCAATGATTGAGTGTTCTTGAAAGTGTCACCAATGAAAAGCGTAATGAAATTCGGCAAGAAGGGCCAGCTTAGTCCCCGATATATTGGACCTTATAAGATTGTACGCAAGGTGGGCCAAGTCGATTATGAACTGGATTTACCTCCAGAGCCTGAATCAGTCCACCCGGTTTTCCATGTGTCGATGCTCCGTAAGAGCATTGAAGATCCCTTCAGAATTATGCCGAGAGATGATATCTAGATTACTGAGAAGTTGACTTATGAAGAGGTGCCCATTGCCATATTAGATAGGCAACTGCGGAAGCTCAAGAACAAAGAGGTAGCTTCAGTTAAGGTATTGTAGAGAAACCATAACCAAGAGGAAATGACTTGGGAAGCGGAAGAAAACATGAAGTCCAAGTACCCACACTTGTTTCCACCCCCGGAAGAGATTCAAGATGAGGCATCAATATTATAAGGTATGTAATTCTTTATTTTTAATGCTTTTGGTCATGTGTGGCCATATTTTCTTGCCATTGTATTGTAGCCCTGTGAGGCATTGTTATTGTGGGTTGTTGTGAAAGGATGGTAGCACTATATTACAGGAAAAACTCTGGCGAAATTTATGTAGAATTCGAGAACTTAACATTCGATGACGAATGTTCTTAAGGGGGGGGGGGGGAGAGTGTTACACCTCAAAAATTTTATTTCGTTGTGCGGTAAATAGACTAACATAAGCTTAAGGCGAACATGAGCCCCTTATGATTATAAGAAGGGTATTTGGTGGCATAAAAGTGCATATGATAAGACTTTGAAGAGATATGAATTAGTAAGACCAAGTTCGTCAAAGGAAGGTGAGGTATAAGTGGTGTTTGGGGAAGATTTTGAACTATCGAGTTAAGGAGTGATTGGTAATGTCTTGGAGAAGCGTTATGAGGATATTTAGATTGTCAATGAAGTTTTAAACAAGTGTTAAGAAGGTTCCATAAGGATTGGGGATCAAACAAAACGATGAGATTAACTTCAGAAAAATGGAGTTATACGACCACTTATACGGTCCGTATAACTTTATACGGTCCGTATAAGGGTACGTATAACCTTACAGAAAGGGGAAATTCCCTGATGGTGAAATACGGTCACTTATACGGACCGTATAATCCCATCAGCCTGAGTTATTTTCCTAGTATAAATATAAGTTCCTACTTCTAATTTTTCATTTTACATCTTCTCCACTTCTCTCAAGACCTGTAAAAGTTTCCATACATTTCATTAACATAAATTCAAGGTGAATACAAGATCAAACACCAATAATTAGTGGAATCAAGTGCAAGGAGGCTAACAAGGGTTCATGGAAGCTAGAAATTTCCTTGGAATTGAAGTTAGGGTTTTCTCTAAGTGAAGTATTTTCATCCAAAGCCCATTCCTACATAATCAAAGGTGAGTTTTATGATCATTTCATGTTATTAAGAATATTGAATGGTTGAAAGACTTGGATTGAGGAGGAAAGTAGAATATGGAGCTCAAATGTGAAAATAATGGTATTCTTGAATAGTGACTTGACTTGAATTATAGTTCTTGACATGTTGTGATTATGATCTTGTTATAAATGATGTTAAAGAAGCATTATATGAGGGTGAATGTGGTGTTGTATTGTAGCTATGGTTATGGATGACTTTGAAATAGAATTGTGAGAATTGAATGATGTATAGCTCGGTGAAGATCATTGATTACGATATTGTAGTGTTGTTATAGATGTTTGGAAGTTGGTTATTACATGGAGAAAGTTATAGAACAAAGGAGATGTTGCCCAATTTTCATTAGCTTTATCTTAAGCTTAAGTATGTTTCCGGTTATCTAATCTCAGTACGAATTCCCTTGAATGTAGAGTTGTAAGCTTGGAAGGAAGACGCTTAGTCGTTAAGGAAACATAAAGGTATGTAAGGTTAGTTCCTTCTTTTTCTGAGGCATGACCTCTATAATATGACTTCCTTATCTTTCCATATATCTCTTATATTCCGTAAACTATAAGTCTATGATTATCAAAAGCTTCTCATGAGATAAACATAAGAAATGTGTTATGAATATGGCAATGATGATGGTGAATCTAAGCCTAAAGACTTTAAAGCTTATGATATGATAGTCTTATGAAGCTAATGATCCTTATATGATTCCTTGATGTTATTCATTGTTGTTAGGCTCACTTTATGACGTTAGTTCCTTCAAGGTGAGATATGATGATAGTGACCACTCCATAATGGAATCGAGGGTTCTCGACCTTACGTCACCCCAGTAGAGTTGTAGCTTTCACTTGAGTTCTTATGCCTGCTTCATGATAAGTATATAATGATGAGATTACACCGTGCCTACATGGTCGGGCAGACACTGCTAAGGCGGGCGGCATATACACCATGTATAGATGGCATAGGCAGACACCACTAGTGGGCGGCTTGAGATGTTTACCTCGGATGCGGGAGGCTCGGACGCTGGCTAATGATAATCACACCGCACCTATATGGTCGGGTAGTTACATACATATGCTTACATGACATGATGTTATTTATTATATGAGTTAGCATGCATGACTCCCCCTTAAGAGGAAATCTTTTACAGGTTACCCCTTTATCTTATATTCTTGCATCTCTTTATCATGTTATTGTGTATGCCTTACATACTCAGTACATTGTTCGTACTGACGTCCTTTTCTTTCTATGGACGCTTTATTCATGCCCACAGGTAGGCAGGGAGGTGGCCCAGATTCTTAGGAGCTACTCAGCAGATTCGCAGGAGCACTCCACTATCCGGAGGTGCTATTGGTTGATACATTCTTTTGTGTACATATTTGGGCACAACGGGGTCCTGTCCCGTCCTTATGTTTCAGTATTCTAGTAGAGGCTCGTAGATACATTTACGTAGGTATTAGATATCTTATGATTACCTCAGTGTGTATTTTGTATATCATTTTGTAGCCGTGTATATATATATTTATATATATGTATTGCCTGGGAGATTATGTGTGTTCAGGTTGGGTATGATAATTAGCCTAATGAGTGGTACTCAGTAGTCAGCTGTGGGTACCCGTCATGGCCCACGAGTTGGGTTATGACAGTTTTAAACACCCTAGTATTAAGGATCTGTAGAATACGGTTGACCTACGAGCGTCAATGTGTGATTAATGTGATTATTTGTTAAAAATTTTCCTTTCTTGCAAAAATTGTCATGTCATATCATAACTCCATTTTTGGCAAAATGTCTTTAAGGAAAAGAATTTTTTTAGGAAAAAATTTTATAAGGGTTGAAGTCATTTCATTTCCGGACCAAAATACACTTAAGATTTTCTCTTAAATAGAGTTTCTACTAACTTGGTCCAATGTCATGATTTGAATCCTTATAAGTTTATATATATATATATATATATTTGGAGTATCCTCCCTTGAAAATAGCATAAGTATTATAAGCATAAATAAAGAAAAATGATTTCACTTATTTAATCATTTTAGCTCTCTTAAGGTCAGCCATATTCCCTACCAAAGCCATTTTCCCAAAACTTGGGTTTGAAGGAAATTTCAATCTTTTGAATTCATTTAAGTTGGGTCTAACCCAAAATAAGCTTTGGAAAACTGTTGTAAGGCCCAAGACTTACCCACGAATATTCTTTTCCACTTTCTTTTCTCAAACTCTTTAAATCATGAAATATACTTTAAAGATATTACTAAAAGGTAATCAATTTTTTGTATAAGAAAAAACATTTTCACTTTTATTTACTTTTAAACAAATGGAATACAACTCATTTCTTTCAGGTCCAATTTGAAACATATTTGAGTCCCTATATGTATCGTTTACCTAAATCCTAAGTTCCAACTTATAAGGATTTCAATATCTACACAAATGTATTTTTACATGCTCATACAAAACTAATGTAAACATATTATGAAGGGAAGGGAAAGAAAGTTTAGCTTTTCGGCCTTGGGCCCAGATCTTTTAGCAATCGTATTTCAATAGGTCTTCTATGCTCTTTCTAGTTCTTCGTCCGAAGCTCCAACACTCCAAAGCTCTAAGCATCCAACTCTCTTAATTCGTCTTTAAACTTTGCTCCACAAATTCACTTATTTGTACCTCGCACATTGAAGGGAAAAGTAGTTAGTCAAAATAATACGCCACCCTATAGGGTGAAGTTTATGAACAAAATAATAAAATAATAATATCCCTCAGACTTGTATCAAACTTTTGAGAGCTTTGTTACGGAGGCTCAAACTCATGTTTTTTAATGTGAGAAAGGAATCCGAAACATGTCTTGGCTGCAGACTAGTGGCCATTCTAGTTGCCTCACCAAACGCATGTTCGTTCATACCTCGTGATACTACTATGAGGTCATAAACGCCTAAACCGAGGGTAACCTTTCCGGACAAGGCATGGCCTCAAAAGATATTTTTTCATTAGCCTAAGTGTAGTATCATGTTCAAATTAGTGGTATTTTTTTATCAAGTGTATCATCTGTTTCTGCTGGAAAAAAAAAAGCAGCAGCTCAAAAACATCACAAAAGATTTTTTGCCCCAAAAGGCAGCAGCAAGTACAATAGTTTTTTGCCCCAAAAGGCAGCAGCAGATGTCTCAAGAAATGCAGCAGCAGTCTGCCTATTCTAAGCCTCAAAGTGCAGTTGTTTATCCCAAAGTTCAGCAGCAGCTATTTTTATCAAATGTGGCACACAAACCCAACAGCAAAGCAACAGCCAAAAGGAAACAATCTATGGCAGCAACAGAGTGGGCAAAGATGGCCTCACAGGTGCAGCAAATGTTCACAAGTTCAAGAGCAACTTCCAGGACATTTGGGATTTGAAAATGCCCAAGTCATGCAAAGAAAAGAGGGATAAGAATGAGTATAATTCCAGATTTTCATACGAAAGAATACTGCATTTTATATAGAGCAAAATAGTTTGAGTCCTTAGGCAGTGAGGTTTCTGGATATTATTATCAATATTAACAAGGCACACTTAGTTGAGGACAAGAAACTTTATGTAAATCTCATGTTAACACCTACTTATGAGGATCTGAGTGTTCCCAAAGGGCAAACAAAATATTTTTGTTAAATCCTTAGACTAGTGTAAAGGCATGAGTAGATTACTCTAAAAAACCATATGGACAGGCATCTTACTTGGAAGATAACACAGCAAAGGCGACACAAAATATTAGTCATAGAAAAAGAGATCATATAGTGTTAACCATACAAACAAACCTCACTCCTTTTGACATTGACTTTGAAATATCTAGTAGATTAAGGTTCAAACTAACCATATAAATAAGATTAATTTCCAGTTAACTTACACATGACAGGGGTGGAACTAGAAATAATGCATGCTATACCAACTATATTTGATAGTTGAGTTTAAAGTTTCACATGAATCCAAACCATAAGCAGAAAAACAGCTTATTGCAATTAGGCACTGATAATTGAACGCTATACTAACATATTCTTCAAGGTTAGATTAGGCAACAATTGTCACGACCCAACCGGAGGGCCATGATGGACACCCGGAACTAACTCACCAGGCACCTCTCATCGTACATTCACATTCGTATCTAGGTGAGCCACATGGTTTATCGACAAACTCTATGCCTTAATAATACCATTTCCAACGGCTAAAATACTTTTATATATCAACATCAACAACTACGCCCATATACATATACACAAGCCGACGAGGCTTAACAAAATAATATACTAGAAGTATGAGCCAACACGGCAAAAGACATCTACTATACACGACTGTCTATGAGCCTCTAAAAAAAGTATAAAACATCATCATAAGGATGGGACAGGGCCCCACCATGCTCATATATACACAAAAGAATAGTACCCACGGCGGTACCGCACCTCGGATCAAATGGAGCTCCTCTAAGCAATCTCTGGATAAGCAGCCTAAGGATCAAGTCTATCTCCCTGTCCACCTGTGGGCATGACGCAGCGTCCACAAAGAAAAGGACGTCAGTACGAATAATGTACTGAGTATGTAAAGAATAATCAATAACATAATGGATGCATAAGAAATAACATAAGAGAGAACAGTCATAGGATGATAGAGCTATTTGTACCTCTAGCGACAATCATCATGTTTTCTTACCCTTTTTCTAATAGGAACCTTCCATTTCTAATGCTTACTTATATAGTAGTACCATACCCGACCATAGAGGTTCAATGTCTCACATACCCAGCCATGACAAGACTCAGTGTTATAATACCTGGCCCTACCAAGGCTCAGTATTATCCGTACCTAACCGCAGTGGTGCGCGCGCGATAGATATCATACCCAGCCATATAAGCTCGGTGTTCTTAGTGGTCATACTTTAATATATAAAATATATATACATAGGATTACATACATGTCCTCAACATCATCATCATCATCATTTTCATTATATCCTTCCTTAGAGGATCAACTATCAAAGGATGAGACCAATGGTATCGTGAGAATATCAAGATCATGAGCTTTAGTGATCCTAGGAATGAAATCATCATAGAAGATACTATGGATTTCACATGAAGGTATACATCAATGGGATCATGCTTTAAGAAAGAAGGGTTAGCCTTACATACCTTTATGTCTTCTTAACTACTTAACGTTCACCTCCAAAGCCCGAGAAATCTACATTTAAGAGGGTTCATACCAAGGTTAGGCTTCAAAGACACCCTTAAGTTCGAATGAGTATAATTCGTACGCTAGCGAAAATAGGGCAGCATTTCCTCTATTTCATCTACTTCTACCAAATTCCAAAACAACTCCCAATCAACAATAACATTATCAACAATACCACAATCAAGAGATTTCATTCAAGTTAAGCATCATCCAATCCCAAAACTCCTTTTCATGATCATTCATAACAATGGTTATAACACAACACCATATATGCTTATATACAATATTTCCTCAATATCATCTATAACATCCACAACAAGATTATACCCCTAACATGCCAAGAATTTCAATTCAAGTTAACCTATAGCTCATAATATCTCCAAGTTTATACTTGAACTCTATTTCCACTTTTCTTCCTTTACCCACATGGCATAACAATCAAACAACCTTAACCATGTGTAAAAGATGTGAAATCTTACCTTAATCACTTAAGAACAAGTCTTGGATCAACTTACTCCACTAAAGTGAAGTCTCCAACATCAATACCATAAGAAATCTTGAGTTCTACAAACCCTAGCAAGCTTCCTAGCACTTGAACCTCTTACTTCTTTTAGATTTTCTTGGATTTTGGCTTGGATAAGTTTATAGACCTAGAGAGAGGGTTTTGGAGAGTTCAAGGATCTGTTTTGGGGAAATAATGAGTCCAAATGATATGAAATGAAATATATAAAACGTAACTTAAAATCCTGTCTAGCAATCCTGCGCCCACTTTGACGGACCGTCAAAATTCCTACGGTCCGTCAAAATGCTCCGTCAAACTACCCAGCCAAACATGGCTCACTGTAACTGTTTTACGCTGGGAAAATACGATTTGACGGGCCTTGTGAATTTCTACGGTCCGTCAAGCTGATCTGTCAAAATGTTCTCGCCCCGACCGATCTTGTCTTAAAACACCCGCCCAACTTTTTACTCCGATGTCACATTGACGAACAGTTTGTTGTGTTGGAAACTAGACTCGATGAAATTCAATTTGGATGAAAGAAACACACCAAAACTCCTAATATTCTAGGAGATATGCCTCCCTCATGTTGGACCAAAATCCTGACCAAAATTTTGCCAAGTTTTCCCAAAGTTCCGATAAACTTAATTTCCTTAATTCACTTGTCCTCAAATCCTTCCATAGCTTATTTCATGAGCTTAAAGCCCCCATAACCATAAAATAGGAACATATAATCTCATATATCCTGGAAGATAACTCTAGTTTTCACGATTAGGACAACTAACACCTAACGAATCTCAACGGACGAAACTACGAGGTGTAACAACAATTTGTTTAGAGACTTAACAAAAAAAAAAAAACATCCAGTATATTAGAACCAATTCTAAATTTCAAAATACAATTCTTAAACAGGGGAAACTTAGTCAAACCAAAAGATACTTAATCATCAGCAAAAACTATTGTTCTTCACCCTAAGCTTCAACAATTTATCCTAGAAAACTGGCATATTAAGCACAAGTCACCATATATTTACAAATAGGCAAGTTCAGACCAATCCCTCCCCCTTTAGAGGGTAACACCCTGCTAGTTGATTGAACTTCTACTTTCCTCAAACAGAGAGGAACACAAGCTTGGGTCTCATACTAATCCATTAGCTACAACATTTATTCATAAGTTTCAAAAGGAAAGACTGTCCAGCTTTAATGCAAGATGATTCTTGACCAACTACTGACTAATGAACACTGAAACTAAACATTGACACAGGTTTGAAAGATTCGACAAAAAATATGATCATACAAGGTCAAAATTAAAGCCATTTTCTTGATCTTCTTTCTTAAATAGAACTAGATTCATACTTGATGCGCAACAAGGAATATAAGAGTTGGAAAAATAAGTTAAACTACTAATACAAAATTGAAACAATCTGTCACGACCCAACCGGAGGGTCGCGACGGGCACCCGGTGCTAACCCACCCGGGCGCCTCTTGACATATTTTCACATTACATCTAGGTGAGCCACATAATTAAATCATATTTTTCGTTCATCAATCATACTAATCCTACTTGGGCAACAATACATTTATACCATTATTAGCAACTATGCCCATATCAATGTACATAAGCCGACAAGGCTAACAAAACAGTATCCCAAAATATAGGCCGACAAGGCCGAACACATCTAACCATATACACATGTCTACGAGCCTCTAAGAAGAATACGTCATATCATATAGGCGGGACAGGACCCCACCGTGCCCATAAATATGTACATAAAAGAATCTATACCAAAAGTTGCAGCTTCGAATGAAATAGAACCCCGCTATGTAGTCCCTAAAAAATATAGCTATGGATCAAGCCTGTCTCCCTGGCCACCTGCGGGCATGACGCAGAGTCCACAAACAAAAGGACGTCAGTACGAAGAATGTACTGAGTATGTAAAGCATGATCAACATTAATATGAAAGCATAATAGACAACATATGAAATTGCATAGGATGGGAGATAATAGTATCATCGTCATAGCACTTACTTGCTTTTCATAGGGACATTCAATTTCTATTGCGTATCCGTGTACATACATCTATATCTGTGTCCGTATACGTATCTATACTCATTTACCTTTTGTACCAATTTTCGTATTCGTATTCATATTTCCATTCATACTCATATTCATATCATATACATTGCATATACATAGACTTTACATAGCATTTACACATACTTAGCATATTCGTACTCATATTGATGTCATATACATAGCATTTATATAGCATAACCGACCATAAAGGTTCGGTGTTTCACATACGGCCTACCAAGGCTCGGTGTCATACATACCCAGGCCCTACCAAGGCTCGGGGTTATCCGTATATATATATATATATATATATGCGCGCGCGCATATATATATATATATATATATATATGCATATCTATACATTCTACCCGGCCATATAAGCTCGGGGTTTCATAATAGCCATACATAGGCACATATACATATAAGCATCTTTAGCATTATTACTATCGTCGTTCATTAAATCTATCCTTAAAGGATTACTCGTCATATAAGGAACTTAGTACAATCGTATCATATCGAGAATCATAAGCTTAGTGGCTTTTAGGGATAGGATCATTGGAGAATATCGTAGGCTTATAGAAGGATAAATATTTGGCCAAAGAACCATGCCTTATGAAAGAAGGGTTAGCCTTACATACCTTTCCGTTCAACTATTCTATCACTTGCACGTCCTCCTTCAATGCTCACGTTTCTACCTTCATTAGAGTTATACTATCATTAGGAAATCGATAACTTAGCATACATGACTAAAGCTAGAGAAAATTGGACAACATCACCTTTATTTATACGACTTCCTCCATATCATCTATCAACTCCCAAACATCATTAATAACATTCACAACATCATAACGATAGCCTTTAATCACCTACATTATCCTTACTTCTCAATTCATTTCCAATCATCCATATTTATGGTCATATCACACTAATACGTTCATTCATATACGACATCTATCCCATGTTCTCAACATCATTTATAACATGATTATAATCATAATGTATCAAGAATCATAACTCAATCCAAACATCTACTCAAAAGTGACACTATTTCCACATTCATGACCCATTTCTATATCCTTTTGCAATCCAAGTGTTTCAACTTTCAAATATCTTAAACAACACAGAAATGTCATAAAACTTACCTTAGATGGTGTAGGAATGAACCTTGTGTGCAAACACCTCACTTGAGCAAAACCCTAGTTTCACCTTCACTTGGATTCTTGTCTTGGATGAACTTTAATGGGTTTCTTATACTTGATTCACTTGGTTGATGAAGTTGAACACTAATTTCTCTTGAAATCTTGTGGGAGAAATGTAGAGAGATGTTTGAGAGAGAAGTGGAGTGAAAGGGAAATGAAATGAAATAAGACTTGAATCCTTATTAATAACACAATTCAGCCCCGACCAACTTCTACGGACCAACATACGGTCCGTATAATTTATACTGACCGTATGTCTGGCCGTAGATTTGGTCCAGAGAGGGGTCTCAATCTGGGCTGAAAGTACGGCTGAACATACGGTCCGTATGTTTTATACGGCCAGTATGTTTGGCCGTATAATGCCCAGTCATTCCGAACTTGTTCTCGTCGACTCGTTTGATCTCTAATCCTTATGGAACCTTCTTGACACTTGATTATCACCTCATTAACAATATAGGGGACGTTATAACTCTTCTCTAAAGCATCTTTAGATCATCATTAACTCGTTACTCGCAAATCCTTTCCGATACTTATCATATGCCTTACCTTCAATTGGCAACCTTTCTCGTCTAACCTCAAACGTCTTTGAAATCTTACTTAAGGTCATCAAATGTCATTCTTTACTTATTGAAATACCATATACCTCTTGTTCTTCATTAGTCTATTCACTGTACACCAACGAAAATTTTTTCGAGGTGTAACACAATCAGCCTGAGAATTCTATTCTTACAAATAAGCAATGGAAAAAACTTAACGGGACATCAGTTAGAACTGAATACTTGTACTTAGGAAGGGAACTAAACCTTAAATAGGCAGAACTCATTACCATTTCTCTCGAAGGATATAATAATTTGCAGATGTTAATCAGGAAAGTGAAAGTATTCCAGTTCGTAAACTCAACTGGATATACTAATTAACAGCCCAAAATTCTTACATCAATCAGTTTAATAAACTAAAGCCATCTAAGCAAATAAGGAGTACCGAGAAACTAACTATACTAATTAGCGACTCAAAATTCTTACATCAATCATTTTAATAAACTAAAGCCATCTAAGCAAATAAGGAGTACTTGAGAAACTACACAGGATCCATACTATAACGATTGCAGACATAATCAAAATACTAAATATGATAAGGTTACATCGTACGTAACTAGGATTAGCTACTTTCTAAGTTAGACGAGTCGGGACATTGAGGCTCGGCAAAAAACGATTTCACACCTTGATCCCACATTAAGTGTCTATCCAAACAAGACTAACAAAGAATATAACAGGCTATACTTCACATAGCAGGTTTAAAACTTCGTAAAAGAAAGAAAAGGGGAATGATAGGGGGTCTGAAGCTAAAACAACTACCACTCGTACATGAACAACACACAGAGCTAGCAAATAATAAATGCAAAAAAATCAAACAACACTAAGAGAAGGAAGATTACCCTACAAAAAGCAGTAAATTAACCTGTAGATTTAAACTAAACTAATCTAATTACAGAATTTAAATATGCAGAACTAGAAAGAAAAAAAATTAAGACAAGGAAAGAAAATTTCCTTTTTGCTGAGCAGCGACGGGCGCGACGAGAGTTGAGTCGATCATCTTTCACCAACGACGACAAATAGAACCAACAAAAAATATTAACTTTGAACTCAAAACACAACTCGGATTCAAGGCTCGGGCTCAAAATGCCTTTTAGCCGAATTCATTTAGCATTTCGGGTTCTGGGGGTGCCAAAACTTATCAAAGGTCTCAAAACTCCTACCGTATAATGAAGAGAGAGGGTTCTATTTATAGAACCCCATCTATGGTTTTTTTGTAGTTCAAATTCGATGTGGGATTATTTGGATTGACTTGGAATCCATTCAAAATTTGAAATTCATTTAGATACAAATTGAAATCTGAATCTTTGTTTGGGAGGAAAAGAAGAAAAAATCAAAAAAGAAAAGAGAAGCAGCATATTACTGTGGTCTTCAATAGTGAATTAGCAATAGTAACCCTTGTACCTAATAAACCTTCCATACTTGATGGGTTATCATTGTTATCACTTATTTATCATCTAATGGCTTGGGTTAACTCCTCTTAATCATAAATTGAACCTTTAGAGCCATGAACTAAGTGAATTGAGACTTAGGGTTCCGTAAAAATAGTAGCTTGACCATGAAAACTGCTTGTAATTAGAATGTTGATGAAATATGGTTATAGTTTGATGATTAGTGATTTCTGAGGCCCTTGATTGGTTGCTTTACACCTAGAAAATTATTCACCCATTGGAATAGGGTAAAGGGGAGGGTATTCTTGAATTGATTTTGTGACTAGAGTATTTATGACTCATTGAGCATTCTAATTTCTAGACTTTGAGGGTTCCGAGGATTTAAGGAAGGAAAAAGCTGTAGCAGAGTGATTCGCGTTATTCCAGCTCTACGTTTGAGGTAGATTACGGTCTACTTGAGTTAGACTTTGATTAGTTGATTATATGTGTTGTAAATTCGGTAGAAGAAAGCATGTCTAGTCTTTGTACATAATGTGTTTGTGTGATTGAACTTCTATATGCTATTGACTGAGTGACCGTGTGGGCTTTGTGACACTATTCATTATGTTGATTCTACAGTTGATGTTGTTGTGATAAGAAGTTAATATGATCTTCTCGGTGTATTTGTAATACAAAATGATGATTTGAATATCGATAACAACAGAGCAAGAATTACTAGTATGTATAGATGTATGAAAAGGCACAGCTGACTGAAATGAGTATGTGACCTATATTATGGGCTCGTGGTCAGAGGTTCGTTCTAAAAATGAGTTGTACTTGATGTGGACCGCGTCTGGGTTCTTTCCGGAGTGGAGGTTTTATGCTCGGGTCCGATGAGTATCCAGAATGAGTGGTACATGGACACCATGTTCCTCTACAGGTCATGACTATTGAGCAATGACATCAGTTAGCATGTGTGTACAGCGATGTTATAGTTATTGTTGGTAAAATTGTTCTCTTTTGTTGTTTCCATTGATCTGATTTGATATCTTTGGGTGACTTGATTCGTGATTATCTCTGGTTGACTTATTGATTGGATTATTGATTTCGTGTTGTTGGCTGACTTGTCTATTTTATTGATTTTGTGATATATGCTTGATACTAATCTTAGTCGGCCTATGATGCTTACCGGTACATAGTGTTTGTACTGATAGTACCTTGCTGCATTCTTTGAGTGCAGATTGCGATCCAGAGACTCCTACCCGTCTTCATATGTAGCGTGAGGCCATTGCTGACATATTTTAGGGTGACCTTCTATCCCTGCCAGGCCGCCTGAAGATCTTCTTTATGATGTCTATTTCTACTCCAGACATTATGATTATTGATTTGTCACGACCCAACCCCGTAGGCCGTGACTAGTGCCCGAGCTGGGCACCCAAACACATTCATCAAACTCGAATCACATACAGATGACTTACGCGTATACAAATATCAGACGCTGTCTCAAATTATCTCAACTATCTCAAACACATCTCAAACATAAACATATATATATGAAGCCGGCAAGGCTATCAAATGGCGCGACGGCCCAAAACATATACAAATGCAAGCCGACAAGGCTGCCATGGCGAGTAGGATCGCCCAGAACATATAACATACAAACACACCTGTACAGAATAGGCCTAACCCACATATACATCTACAGACCTCTAAACAGACCAACAGAATCATATGACGGGACAGGGCCCCGCCGTACCCCTGAACAAACAAATACATATGTCACGAACGAATATGTACCAAAAGGTGGGCTCCGGAAAAAGGAGCACTCCAAAACCGTTGATGGGAATCCTAAGCCAGCGGATCACCAAAATCTGTACCTGCGGGCATGAAACGCAGCCCCCGAAGAAAGGGGGTCAGTACGAAATATGTACTGAGCATGTAAAGCATGGAATACCGTGAACAGAATCATACTGAAACGAGGAGGGCAGAAAAGTAGCATAATAACCAGAAAGTCATAACACTTGCCTTTGAAACATAAATCATACGTATCCATTTCATATACAGCTCATCACGGGACTGAGAAACAGAGTCAGAAAATCATCTCGTACACATGCATAGATATAACGTGCCCCGGCCCTCTAGTGAGGGACGCGGTAAGTAAAACCATCAGATACATATACATATAACGTGCCCCGGCCCTTTAATGAGGGACGCGGTGAGTAAAATAATCATATCATATACATATAACGTGCCCCGGCCCTCTAGTGAGGGACGCGGTGAATGAAGTCATCATATGCCATCCTGGCCACCTCCCCATATCATCATATCATTATCATATCATATAACATGCCCCGGCCCTCTAGTGAGGGGCGCGGTGAATCATACTGTAGAATCGTGCACGAATACATGCCCTGGCCCGGGACGCAGTGAAAGAGATCATAATGGCTCGCACGAGCAGAGTAGTGAGAAACCATACACACAAATCATCATCACAGACTCAACAACATAATCAGACAAAATCTCATTTAAAAGCTAAATAACCGTCAAGTCAAGTTCCTTCCGAAAATTATTCGAGAACATATCAAGTATCACTTTAGAAATTGTAGGTACGTGTCGAGATCATATGACATAACTTGTGGGAAGCAAAAACATAGTCGTCATTACAGACTCAATAGAATAGTCGAAGCGAACTATTATTTCCAAAACCAAGATAATAGTCAAATCGAACTTTTTTCGAATACCACTCGGGAACATATTAACCCGAACTTCAGAAACCACAGCTATTCATCAAAAATCATATACATAAGATCATTATCATAATCTCAAAAGGTAATTAAACTGATCGTACTTGAAATCGAGGTCATAATCATATCGTATTCTTTCAAAAGTAGTCAGAAGTACATAAAGAAAAGTCGCGGGACCCACGGACGGGTGTCGACCCGAGCCGGGCCCGCCTATGGAAATCATAATCATCATACATCATGGGATCATTTTTGAGCATATCGAGGCGATCCGGTTCTGTCTGTGAAAGTTACGGACTTTCGTATTTTTCGGAATCATTTAGGAACAAAACTCTTTTAAAAACCAAACTTTTATGCAACTTTTGAAACTTATTCATACAAAAGACATAGGGCCAATATTTCATCATATCATGGATACGAAGACCAAGAAACAAATAATAATCACAGACATGGTCGGATCGCGAGAGTAGAATTTCCTCGAGGCTCGTATTATAGCCTATTTACGACTAAGGCATGCCAAAAGAAGGAAGGGTTGCGCTTTACATACCTCGATCTCTCTCAACGCTAATCCAAACTCAAGCTAATTCCAACTTACGTCTCGGGCTGCCCAAGGTCTACAAACAATTCATAATATGCCAACCATTAGCTATAAACATTTGGGCATTTAATTCCACATTAGCCCTTAATTCTACAGAAATTTGGGCAGCATTTCCCCTGTAAATAGACCAACCCCGAGAATTTAACTCGGCCAAATCAACAACAACAACAACAACAACCAACAACCTAGCAACATTAATAAGCAATCCGAAAGGCAATATAACATTAGTAACTCTCTTTCATATCATTCGACAACATTCAATATTTCAATTCAACGGCTTACATTCAAGCCAACATTATCGCTCATACATTCCAATACCAACCCAAACCCATACCAACAACATTCAAAGACATTTTAAACAATTCATACAACATTTCCAACATTCCAAAAATTGCTCCAATTTACCCGAAACCAGCCCCAAACTCGAGAACATATCCATAACACATCCCTCACTTCCAAATCATGATTTGCACCAACAATCCATATTCTAACAATGTCATTCCCATAAATATACAAATTACATTAAATGCACAATAACCTCCAAATCAGTCCGCAACAGTTACAACATCAATTTGAGTCATTAAACTCTCATTCTCATCATGGAATTCATAACGACAACAACTAAAACACTAAGCGATATTAATTCATTTCTTGTCACATAAATGGCCTACATTCGGCCAACACCTCCTACAAACATATATAGATGATTCTCATTCATTTCTCCACTCTACAACAATCACAACATGCTACATAAGATCAATTCCTCACCTCGACACAACACAACATACACACACACCTCACACGGCTAACACACCATGCACACGACTCACTTCCAACATACTAATTTTCATGATTTTCATCCATTTTAGCATACTACAACATGCATACAACCTTTATAACACATAAAACATGATAAATTCTTACCTTTCTTCTTCAACTCCACAATTTGCCTAGGGTTTGCAATTGACACAACGAATGGTTGGATGGCCCGAACAACACTTCCACATTACTTAGGGACCTCAAATTAGTGGATTTGCATCAAAGAAATAATTTTGGGATGGCTAGAATTTGACTTGGTTTTCCTCTATTCTTGGCCGAATGGGTTGTTGATGTTCTTCAACTTTTTTTTTTTTTCTAAGTGTTGTAAATGAATAAAGATGACTACTTGATCATCTTTTGTGCTATTATATGAATGGAACAAGTGTCCTTGGCCCACACCATGTGTTGGAGCAATTAAAATTGGACACAAAAATGTGTGGGAGCCATCTCCCACTCACACGGCTAACATGGCTATTTTTGCATGATTTTCAACTTTCATAAATTCCAATTTTGGTCCCAAATTTTCCTAACCAACAAATTCATGAACAACATAAGTCCCAAAACAAAATCGAAGGTCAAAAGTCTCGACTTCGTATCCCGGAATGGTTTTGTCTCTAACCTATCATAGTTAATCCGGATGGTCTCGATGTACAAAATGCGGGATATAACATGTTTGGACAGATTTCATTCCTTAGACATGTTTTTGATTAGAGTCCTTGTACGATGACTTTCGAATTTTGGGAATTTGTAATAGTTAGGACTTCCGCATTTACTTCATTATTTGATGGCATGACTTATTTTGATTTTCTTATGTTTGAATAAGTAATAACTGATTAAATTTGTTAATATAAAAATGGACTTGAATGAATGGATGACTTATGTGTTGGCTCGCCCACTAGGAGTTAGTATGGGTGCCAGTCATGGCGGGTTGGGTCGTGACATTATTAAGGATCGAGTGACGAAATGGTCAATCTTTTTAATTAATCAAATTCCTTGGATTAAAGGGAATAAAATATTTGCTATTTTGATTCTTGACAATTTAAGCAATCAAATAAATAATTATTTAAAATTATTTTTCTCTTTGGTTAAATCTAGCAAATGATTCATAATTGTTATAAAATGTACTAATTAATTCCTAAATTATTTCTAATATCATAGAAATTATTTTATCAATTTAAAGGAGTAAAATTGTTATATCCCGTATTTTGTACGTTGGGACAATCCGAGCTAACCATGATAAGTTGAGGACAAGACTATTCCGGGATACGGGGTAAAGACTTTTGACCCTCGAAATTATTTTAAGGCATAAGTTGCTTATGATTTTATTGGCATGGAATATTAAGGAAAATTTGGGGCTAAAAGTTAATTATGGAAAGTTGGCAATTCATGAATTAAAAGGCCAAGTTGGCCGTGCCATGGGCCACATGGATGAATTATATATGAGATATTAGATGACAATTGATCATATTATTCATCATATCCACCCCTTAGAAAATTCAAGAAACATGGAGAACCAAAGGAGAAGGCCATTCGGCCATGGTGAGGAAAAATTGAAGACCAAAAATAGTGATCAAAAAATTATTTTCTTCTAGCAATTCTATCAATTGAAGGGTCCTTATTAACGTGGAGTAGTTGTTGGAACAAACAAAACACTCATTCTTGCAAGAACAAGCCCTAGCCTAGTGAAGGAATTGAGTGAAGAAGGTAAGGTTTAATCTACTCTTTTATATGTTATGGATGGTTTGTGTATGTTGTAGTATGTAGAAATGAATGAAATTCATAAAAATATGGATGTATTGTGTATATTACGACAGCCTTGCCGGCTACTGTGCAGTATATATGTTTGTATGTGACCGACTGCGATGACGTCCGACTTTCGTATATGTTTAAGTTATTCGTATGCTGATTATAGTTAGCAGGTATGTACGAGTGCCCAGCTCGGGCACTAGTCATGGCCTACGGGGTTGGGTCGTGACAAAAAGTGGTATCAGAGCGGTTCGTCCTCGGGGTGTCTACAGACCGTGTCTAGTAGAGTCTTGTTTATCGGTGTGTTGTGCACCACATCTATAAACAGGAAGCTACAGGACATTTAGGATGTTATCTTTCCTTCTGATCCTAGATCGTGCGATAGAGCTGTGTTATCAGGATGACTCCTCCCTAACGAATTGTTATGTTTTCAGCGATGCCTCCGAGGAAGGCGACAGCTGCCCAGAAGGGCAAGTCGACAGCAGCTGGAGAGACTAGCCAGGCCCGGAGAGTTACCAGGGCCCGTGCTCAGCCTGAGGTTGTGCTCCCGTCAGCGAGCTCTGCTACACCGCCGCTACCAGAGGAGCATAGGGCAGCGGCAGCTGCAGACCAGGGGGCGGCTCCACCGCCAGCTCCCGGAGTTCCAGTACCCGAGCCTCCAGCTCCTCAGACAGGGGCGGAGGATAGGGCTATGAGAGAGGCTGTCCAGTTGCTGACCAGAATAGTGGCGGGACAGGCTCGCAGGCACGGATTAGGGGGTGACCATGCAGACAGATATGATAGTCTGAGGACCCGTGATTTCTTGACCTGTAATCCTCCAGAGTTCTACGAGTCAAAGCCCGAGGAGGACCCCCAGGAGTTTATTCGACAGACGCAGCGCACACCGAGGGTGATTAGAGCTTCCGAGGGGCCGAGTCTGTCGAGCTGGCTTCATGGGTTGCGTGATGTGGCCGTTGGTGGTATGAGTCGTGGGAGTTGTCTAGGGGCGAGGATGCTCCTCCAGCAGTATGGGACGAGTTTGTGGGGGCCACTCTGGGCCACTTTCTGCCTCCAGAGGTGCGGCGAGCCAGAGTTGATAGATTCCTACGCACGAGCGAGAATGGTAGGAGCGTTCGAGATTATAGCCTTGAGTTCGATTCGCTGGCCAGATATGCACATACTATTGTGGCTGATATGACCGATAGGATGCATCGGTATGTGATGGGATTGGACCCTTATTTGGTCGATAGCTGTATGGTGATGGCTTCTCAGCCCGGTATGGATATTGCACGGGTACAGGCGTATGCTCAGGGTATGGAGGATCGACATAGAGGGCGTCAGCCCGACGGAGATCATGACAGGAGCCAGCCCAAGAGGGCTAGATCGACTGGATATTCTGGGGAGTTTCGAGGCGGGCAGCCTCAGCAGTACACTGGGTATTCTTCTCAGCCAGCACGGAGTGCACCCTCACAGTTTACTGGTAGGAGATTTGACAGCACAGGGTATTCAGGAGCTGGTCAGAGCTCCAGGGCTTCGGGTTCGCAGTCGAGCAGAGGTTTGAGCCAGACGAGGCCATCTATGCCTCAGTGCCCTCAGTGCGGCAGGCGCCATCCGGGGGAATGCCGTTACGCTACAGGTGCTTGCTTTGCTTGCGGCCGTCAAGGCCATATCATGAGGGAGTGTCCGTATGCGGGTAACCCGGGTGGTGCAGCTCAGTCTACAGGGTCGGTTGCCGGTTCGTCTACCTCCGTAGCTATGCGCCCTACGGGGCGGGGGTTTCAGGCACCAGCAGGCCGCGGTAGAGGTCGTGGCGGAGTTTACAGTTCTGGCGGTCCTTCGAACCGCGTATATGCGTTGGCCAACAGACAGGACCAGGAGGCGTCACCAGACGCGGCTACAGGTATATGAATCCTTATTAGAATTTATATTTTTATGTATGTGTATTTGCTGTATGATTGTTACTTAATAATGGTAAGCGGGAATCCAAAAGCCGATAACCAAGTATTCATAAGTCACGTCGAATACGGTGTGTTCCCTATCATTGCGGACCTAGAAGTATAGGATGGAAAGCAGTCAGACCCATAGGTGAAAAGTTAATATTGTGGATTGAAGGAGGGCTAAAATAGTAATTGTGTTATGAGAGCGTTTGGAAATTTGTTAAGACTTCAACTTACTTCGGATTATGTGATGAAGGTCGTGCAGTGAGGTGGACGTTATCATACTAGCATTAAAGCATCATATTTAAAAAAAAAGTTTCGAGGTTAAGCGTGCTGGAGTGGGAGAAATTTTAGGATGGGTGACCCCCTGGGAAGTTTACTAAAAATCCTATAAAGTCAGACACAGGAGAGCCAAATGGGAAGCTAGAGTAGTCTAAGGGAAATTAGAATATACAGAGTGGACGGAAACCTTAAGAAGTCACGTAGGCCGAGGCGGACTAGACCGGTGAAGAAAAATCGGACAGGCACAAATGTTACAGGGCGAGCTGATACTGTTTTCACTACAGGTTAAGCTTGGGAAGTACTAACACAATGATATTTGGAAAAGTAAGAAAGTGAGCAGATGAACGGCGAGGGGATCAGAATGTCGGAATAAAAGTGCCGCCTAATTGAGATTGGAAAATGCGGACGTAGGGTAATAGTATAAGTACACCCCTTAAAGGGGGGAAGCGGGTGCGAGAGATGCCAATGCAAGATGGAGACAAGAAACACTACAATATATTTGATACGGATGCTCGGGCTACAGGTAAGATTCCTTGCCGAGACACGTTAGTAAGATCTAAAAGCCAGAAAAAAGGGGTAGAAACTAAGATGGTAGTTGAGATAGTGCTGAGAATTAATTGTAGAGATCTTGGATGATATGACAATAGGAAGTGGAGGCTTAAAGGGGAATGCGACAAGAGAACGATAACGAGTAGCTTGCAGAGACATCGTGAAAGGTAACACTGCTGTACTGGATTAGAGGCTAAGATGGAATATACTTTATACAAATGGTACAAGAATAGTTATGCAACCTACGAATATTTGTATGTTAAGGGTGAGACCAAGCGAATATCTAATGAGCAAAGTTTGGATTCAGTAATAACAATATGGTTACGAGATTTTGGGTACATTAAGGGAAGATGTAAAGATGGTTTAAGCTAAATTACCGAGATGGAGTTAGTACTGAGAACAAACAGGACATGGCTATAGTTGAACCAAAGATCTATTCCAGTACCGGTGGTAAGAAAAGAGAGGCGAAGGCAAGGTAACCCATAAGGATTAGTGAAGCCACGCTAAGGGAGGAGATGATTTGAGAAGCTGAAGAGAAGGAGAAGAAGAAATATGATTGGTAGATAAGATTGCGTACTATAGTAGTAAAGGAAACCCCCCCGAGATCCTTATAAGACTTTATGAGACTAGTTGAACATTCGAAGACGAATGTTCTAAAGGGGGGAAGGATGTTATATCCGTTGGGACAATCCGAGCTAACCATGATAAGTTGAGGACAAGACTATTCCGGGATACGAGGTAAAGACTTTTGACCCTCGACTTTGTTTTAAGGCATAAGTTGCTTATGATTTTATTAGCATGGAATATTAAGAAAAATTTGGGGCTAAAAGTTAATTATGGAAAGTTGGCAATTCATGAATTAAAAGGCCAAGTTGGCCGTGCCATGTGTAGTGGGCCATGGGCCACATGGATGAATTATATATGAGATATTAGATGACAACAACAACAACAACAAGAAGCCCAGTATAATCCCACCATGTCGGGTCTGGGTATGAGATATTAGATGACAATTGATCATATTATTCATCATATCCACCCCTTAGAAAATTCAAGAAACTTGGAGAACCAAAGGAGAAGGCATTTACCATGGTGAGAAAAATTGAAGACCAAAAATAGTGATCAAAAAATTATTTTCTTCTAGCAATTCTATCAATTGAAGGGTCCTTATTAATGTGGAGTAGTTGTTGGAACAAACAAAACACTCATTCTTGCAAGAACAAGCCCTAGCCAAGTGAAGGAATTGAGTGAAGAAGGTAAGGTTTAATCTTCTCTTTTATATGTTATGGATGATTTGTTTATGTTGTAGTATGTAGAAATGAATGAAATTCATGAAAATATGGATGTATTGTGTATATTACGACAGCTTTGCGGGCCATCTTTGTGCGGTATATATGTTTGTATGTGACCGGCTATCGCGATGACGTCTGACTTTCGTATATGTTTAAGTTATTCGTATGCTGATTATAGTTAGCAGGTATGTACGAGTGCCCAGCTCGGGCACTAGTCATGGCCTACGGGGTTGGGTCGTGACAAAAATACTGACCTGAACAATTTTTATAAAAATCAGTCTGACCACTAAAAATTTATGATTTACTTTTTTTTATCATCCAAGGACTCTGAATAATTAAAATAAATTATGAGAGGTTGAAAATTAGGTGTCAACAACTGCCCCTTCGGTGTTCGGGGATGGCGAAACCATCCCTACACAACGAAATTTGACTAATCCTAATTTTTGACTGACCCGACACATTCTACCTCTCATTATGATGTAATTTTCACATATGTGGCCGGACCCTGACTTCTGGGTTTCCTACATATCTCGGGCTATACAGGAATTCAGGCTGCTTGTAGTTCGACTCAACTAAGGACTTTTAAGTGATTCGGTAGAAAGGTCCTGAGATTTCTGGCGTAGTGATTTGGGGTTTCTCTGGACAGCTGTTGGAATGTGACCGACTCTCTTGCCTTGATCCCGCCTAAATATCCCTGGTCTCTAGGAATAAGGTCACATGTAGTTCGACTCGCTGGAGAAGAGCATGTCCCTTATGTGGGAACGCACGATTTCCCGATATGTATCCGATCGGTCTCGATTTTTAGAAAAGAAAAATAAAACAGAAAAAATTATGGCTGAGTTTGAGATTGGATGGCTTCCAAATTCTGGCCAAAGAGCTTGACTCTCATGGGCACCCTCTCTTGACGGGTTGCGTCAGAAAAAGTTTCACGTTTGCTCCACAGTTTGTCTGGATCTGGTTTGGCAAGCCGGCTCCTTTCTGGAGGTTGTGTGCCTATCTCCTAGATTTGACAACATTTTAGATATTCTTCGTGGTGTTTGAATAAATGGCCCTTTTTGGCTGCTTGTATGAATGGCCCTTATGGTTGTTTGAATGAATGGTCTTTTTGGCTTGTTTGAATGAATGGCCCTCTCGGCTGTTTGTATGAATGGCCCTTTTGGCTTTTTTGAATGAATGGCCCTCTCGGCTGTTTGAATGAATGACCCTCTTGGCCGTTTATATGAATAGCCCTCTCTGCAGTTTGTATGAATGGCGCTCTCGGCAGTTTATATGAATGGCCATCTCGGCTGTTTGTATGAATGGCCATCTCGGCAGTTTGTATGAATGGCCCTCTCGACAATTTGTATGAATGGCCCTCTCGACAAATTAAATAAATGAATGGCCCTCTCGGTATGCAGATGACAGTTATGTCTTCTATGCCCTTGTGGCTGGATAATCTTTCTTTCGTCCATTGTATTGGTTGTTGACCCTTGGGGTCGGATATGCCCTTTTGTCTTTGTCATGACCCTTTTGGTTGTACGTATCTATGTGATCATTCATTGTGACCCTCTTGGCCTGATATATCTTTGTCATTCGCTCTTTGTGTGACCCTTTTGGTCAGATTTGTCTTTATGCTCATTCATTCTTTGCATGACCCTTTTGGTCGAATATGTCTTTACGCTCATTTGTTTTGTGACCCTCGTAACCAGATGCGTCTTTATCACCCATTCTTTGCTGTGACCTCCTCGTCCTCTAACATCTGGATGAGTTTGCTTTTCGCCTTTGGCGGCATATCCGGTGTCCAGTTTAAAACCTGCATCCACAGAAAAATTGTGAGTTTCCTAAAAAACCGATTAACATCGTTGTCCTCTTGTCCAGTATCTCTTCCTAACGCTCCTTTGAGCCCTCTGGGCCTCAGTATTTCGAGAGATGTTTTTGGGATGTACTTATGCTAGTGTTGAAGAACTAGAGTAAAATTTATAAAATGTGCGTTGTTTTTCCTTAAAAGAAATATTTATTTCATTTTTGGGTCATTACATGTGTTTTCTTCGAACAAGGTCTTTTGATTCTTTCAGGAGATGCGATTTTTGAGCTCTGAACTAGTAGAATTTTTGAAATCCTTCTCAAAAATTCTAGCCCAGTTTCAGGTCTTGCTTTGAGTGACCCTTGCATTGTGTTGATATGCAGGAATTTTTTAGGTTCCCTCTATAAATTTTCCCCAGTGTATGGCTTTATTTTGTCATCTTCTTTGTTGACTGTTTCTAGTCGCAATTTTTTAGGCTCCCTCAAAAATTCTGCCCCAGTGTAGGGTTGATGCTGGCTGACTCTTGTGCCGACCCTTATAGCTTGATCTTGTTGATCTCTCCTGCTTTAGTGTCTCTGAGGTTTCCTAAGGGTTTATTGGGTTTTTCGTTCGTGGCGATCGAGCTCAAAAGCACCTATGTATCCTGTCGTAGTAGGAATTCTGGTCGAACATAGTTCGAAATAAAGTAATTGAGTTTTGGTTTCTAATAATGCGACCGGGTCCGATATGGACTGCCTATGTATCCTACTGTGGGGAAGTCAGATCATTGTGTAGTTCATTACATAGATGATTTAGTTTTTCCTATGCTATTACAAAAGTACGATTACAAGCAAAAGGTACGATTAAAAGGAAATAATAATGCCATTGCAAGCAAATGGAATCCTAAACATAATATCTCTTGAGCGCATCTTCGTAAATAGCCTTGGACCACTCTTGTCCGTCCATCTCAGCTTGGACTACGGCTCCTTTTGAAAGTACTTTCCTGACCATGTACGGTCCTTGCTAGTTTGGCTCGAATTTTCCTTTGTATTCTTCTTGGTGGGGGAAGACAAGTTTGAGCACGAGTTGCCCAATTTGGAAGAGTCGGGCTCTGACCCGCTTGTTGAAGGCTCGAGATATTCTCTGTTTGTACAGCTGTCCGTGGCATACCGCCACCATTCGTTTTCCATCTATCATGGCCAGTTGTTATATCCCGTATTTTGTACGTCGGGACATTCCGAGCTAACCATGAAAAGTTAAGGACAAGGCTATTCCGGGATACGAGATTGAGACTTTTGACTTCCGATTTTGTTTTAAGGCATAAATTGCTTATGATTTTATAGGTATGGAATATTAAAGAAAATTTGGGGTCAAAAGTGAAGTTTGGGAAGTCTAGTTCCCAACGCGACAAACCGCTCTCGGCTCGGACATCGAGGGTAAGTAGATATGGACGTTACGAGCGGAGGCCGGCGGGGAGAAAATGGTCGCGCGAATGCGCAGAGTGGCGCGAACGCGCAGAAGGCCAAGGGCCAATATAGCGCGAACGCGCCACTAAGGGGCGCGAACGCGCTGAACAAAATTAGAGCACTCGGGTTCAAGATGAAGGTTATATTGTAAGAATGTAACAATAACATATATATGACATTTGGAGACCATATGGGATGAATTGGTTCATATGGCACTTAATGAGAAACCTCGTTGCTGCACGCTAAGTGGAGCCCACACGTCAGAGTTTTATAAAGCACATATGAAGAGACATATGAGTAGTACATGAAAGGTTGAGCAAGTCCTAAGAAGGACCCATAAGCCAAATATAGGCATAAGCCTTCCAAAAGAGCGATTTAAGGAAACATTTTCAGATAATCTGACTTGGAGGGGCAAAAAGGGTATTATAAGTTTAGAATTTGGAAAAACACAAAGAATGAAAGTTGTAGATAATTGAAATAGCTTTCCAACCGTAGGTCGTGGGCTCTCACACGATAAAGGTATCAAGAGTTATGACCTTTTTACTGAATGAAGGTACAGTCAGAAAAATTAAGCACAGCGCGAACGCGCCCAAAGGAGGCGCGAACGCGCTGAAGGAAAAATAGGTCGGTCCAGGCAGAACCTGGACCATTCTATAAAAGGGAGAGGCCCCTATTTTCGTCCCAAATCACCCCAAACACTCCCAAAAACTCCAGAAAAATTCCCCAACCTTCCACCATCAACTTTTAGCCCAAAACCAAGTATAATTCCCAAATTTCGGTCCAGACAGCGTACAGTTGCAACTACAAAATTGTGTATTAATGCGTTGTGGCTTAAGTTTAAGGTGAAGGGGTGAAGATATAGCATTATTATCGCAGGAAAGGTATGAATCTCTTTCTATTTGTGTTAATATTGATTTATTTACGAAGAAGGAGGCTGAAAATTGTTATAAAATGGTTACTTGTGATGGAATTATGGGACAAACACCATATGGGGTGTTTATGAAGTATTTTAAAGTTGGAAATATGATGTTTAATGTTGGCATTGTTGTGATTCTTTTGGTTATTAAATTGAGCATTCGGGCTAGGCATATAAACGGGGGAGGGGATTTTTGGGTATATCACGTAATAGTATAATTTGAAACCTAGTACAAGTGTGCGATGAAAAGGCTAACATTAAGTGTAAATCCTCTTAAATGTAGACTTACGAGCTTGGACGCACGAGCGTAGCCAATAGAAGATTGAAATCCGAGCACGTATACGATTCTTATTTACTTCTTAATGTTAACGTCCTTAATATGGTCAACTTATGGTTCTTAAGTCTTTTGTACAATTGGATTTCAAATCTTGCATAAAGAATATTGTTTTTTATAGGATTCTATAACTACGAACAGTGCCGTAACTTTCATAAACGAGCTCGGATCGCTTCGAAACGTTTGTGGGAGATCCCATAATGAACAAGGTCTCCAACTTTCATAAATGGACCCGGATTGGTTTGATACTCGTCCGTGGGCCCCGAGACTCTCCTTTGTGTAGTACTAATGACTTTCGAAAGGATTGAGTATAATTGTTGTCTTAAACCCGGACGTTGACTACTTACTTCTCTAACGACTTTATAATGACGATTATGCCACAATTTCCAAGGCTGAAGCTATTTCCTATGGTTTGATACGTGTCTACGAGTCCTAAAGTTTGATTTGATATGTTCTCGAATGACGTACGAAAGAAATTTGATTTGACTATTGTTTTGATTCTTAAATGATGACTCGTTTTGGATTTTTTTATTGAGTCTTTGAAAGTGTTTTAAACGCATATAGTTGCTACGCATTTCCGCTCGTGCATATGGTTTGTTACATCCTTCACCGAGTCCCGGGCCGGTTATGTATCGTGCGCACTATGTTATTTTCCGGTGTGATCTTGTGTTACGGTTCACCGAGCTCCTCGCTAAAGGGCCGGGTTCCGTTTATATTGGTGTTATCGTGTTATGGCGTTACGGTAGGCTATGATGTGTTATGGGGATATGTCGGGTTACGGAGATATGAAACCTTCTCGTGTGATGCGCTGGCGTGGCGCCGACGACAGTGAGCGACCACCGTTCTAAGAGCCCTATGCATGATTTGTATTTTATGAGTAAGCATTTTGATATTTGAATATTGCATTTACTTTTCCGTACTTCGACGGTTACTTGTGATCTTGTTTACTATATTTCATGCTTTAATACTCGGTATATTTATCGCACCCGCTCTTCGAGAGCTGCGTTTCATGCCGCGCGAGGGTGGCGAATCTTATCCGGATGATCCACCACTTAGGATTCTGTTCGAGTGACTTGAGCGCTCCTTGTTACTGGAGCCTACACTTGATTCGATTCGGTTATTGCATATTTGTATATATGTTTGTTCACGGGTACGGCGGGGCCACCGTCCCGTCATAGTGATTTTGTTATGACTCCTAGAGGTCTGTACACATATACGTGTGGGTTATGGGTACTCACTATTCGCCGTGTACGTGTGATTTGTGATTTGGACGTCCCCATGCTATGGCGTACCTTATCGGCTTATATGTGATACTATTTTCTAGAAGTTATGACAAATATGTATATTTGTATATTTGTGACAGCTTCGGGGCGACGTTCACTTTTACGTAAATATATGTTATTTGTATACGGTATAAGTTATTCGTATGCTATTCTGATTAATGGGTGTGTACGGGTGCCCAGTTCGGGCACTAGTCGCGGCCTATGGGGTTGGGTTGTGACACCAGTAGCTCATAACAATTTTTGACCCATTCTGCAACATTCAGCTCTGCCTCTTGGATGATCCTGAGTGAAAGGATCTCCACTTCTACTATGACCAGCACGGCTTCGTACGCGAGAAGGAGGAACAGGGTTGCCCCGGTGAAAGTTCAGGTTGTTGTCCAGTGCCCCCAACAAAGCATAAGATAACTTCTCGTGCCAATTCTTGTAATTGTTGATCGTCTTTCTCAAGATCCTCTTGATGTTCTTAGTGACGGCTTCTACGGTTAGTTCATTCATGGCCAGGTAGGCGGTAAGGATTCTACGTAGGTTATCTCTTGAATTGGTCACGGATGTCCTTTATCAAATGGTTCGACCGATTGGCACCATTATGTGTGGACGGATTCGGGTACAACGAAGCGACATATCGAAATTTTAAAAATTT
>NC_081342.1:41461490-41526944 GCF_029784015.1 Lycium ferocissimum | reverse complement strand
TCCCCTTTTCTGGGGCCCCCGAGTCGATTATATGGCGACTTTTTTCTTAGAGACTTTTTTTAGCCGGGGTTTAGGGCCTTAAAAAGGTTCCACGACCATGTTTTTTTATTATACATTATTTACGAGTCTATTTTTTAAGAAGGTTTAATCGGAAACGACAAAAGACTTTAAGTTTTACCATGTATTTTATTTTGTTTAATCTAAGAATCCAAAGAAAGTATGTATGTATTAAGAGTCGGGTTCGTCGCCCAAATATTGGGTCGGTGCCCATCACACCCTAGTAGGATTGGGGTGTGACACCAATTTTCTTGAATAATCCTAGAACTAGTTAAACCAAGAATTGTCGAGGCTAGGCTTTGCGACTTCACCAAATTAACTCCTTTATACTGTACTTTGTTTTTTTTTATTTCTAAGAGATTAATGAATCACCTAGCTTCACTAAGAAGCCTGTTACAGATTTCTTAGAGTTTGGACATGCTGCCCAGTCAGTATCACAATATGCTAAAATATGCTCTTGGTTGTTACTAGATAGCAAAATTCCTTGCCTGCCGACTTTTTGACATATCCGATTATTCTCAAATTTTCGACGTGACTTCTAGTCGATGTAAGAATTGACTGTAGTCCAAGATACATCGAAGGCTAATATCAGTTCCATTATAGTTAGATATAGCAATTTTTATGATTTTCTAATAAGCACCAACATCTGTTAATGGATCATCCTCCCCCTTACTTGATAAGCTGTTTGGATCATTCTCCCCCTTACTTGATAAGCTGTGTACTAAATCATCAACTTCTTTTGCAGTAAGTTTCACACTCATCTCAAGTGGAGTAGTTGCTAATTTTCTACTCCTAAGCCCAATTCAGATATCAACTCTAATGCATATCTCCTTTGATGCATTAGCATACCTTTCTTGGATCTGGCAAACTCAATGCCAAAAAAATATCTTAGTTCGCCTAGATCCTTTATTTTAAAGGCTTGGTATAGTCATGCTTTAGTGTCCTTAATCAGTTGTAGGCTGCTACCAGTGATGAGTATATCATCAACATAGACAAGAATCATAACTAGTTCATTCTCTACATTCTTAATGAACAGTAAATGATCATGTTGACTCTGAGTAAAGCCAAAATGTAGAACATCTTCTAGTAGTTTTGAATTCCACTTTCTTGGTGCCTGTTTTAGACCATATAAGGATTTAAGAAGTCTACAAACTGGTCTTTTCTCCCCTCTGACTTTTAAATCCTTTAGGCAATTCCATATAAATTTCATCATGTAAATCTCCTTGTAAGAAAGCATTGTACACATCATTTGATGGATGTGCTAATGTCTAATGGCAACAATAGCAAGAACTGATCTAACTGTTACCATTTTGACCATCGAACTAAAGTTTTTATGATAATCAATGCCTTCTTGTTGGTTGTATCCTTTAGCTACTAATCTAGACTTGAACCTATGAATCTCACCAGTATCTTTATACTTTATTCTAAACACCCACTTGTAACTAATTGTCTTCTTCCCTTCTGGTAACGATACTATTTTCCAAGTCTGATTGTTCTCCAAGGCCTCTATCCCAGTTTTCATAGCATCCACCCATTCAGATCTCGACACTGCCACTTTTTACAAGACGCAGTTCTACTTCGTGGAACCCATGCAATGAATGCTTGATGAGTTGTGGATAAATGATCATAAGAAATGTATTTTGCAAGATTATAAGGTGTGGTTGAATTTTTTTCCTCGAATCGTAATGAAATCTTTTCATCCATGTAGGTCGTGTTTTGGTTTCTGCATGATTTCATTGTTCGAACTTCAAAGGTCTTATTTTGACAGTCGTAACTAATGTTTTATGTGATAGCGGGTTGTTCTGTTTATGATAGTTGTTGTTCTACTGAATAGGGAGATTTTCATTTGGTACAGACTGATCAAGGTGATTTTGATCATTGTTATCAGGATAAGTCTAATCTTGAACTGATGAACCATTGTATCTAGAATCTGGTAAAACTGCATCATTGAAAACATCTAGGAATTGAGCTTTTGAACTTTGTGAGATATTTTGAAATGGAAAAATGCTTTCTCTGAAATCAACATCTCTGTTGACAAAGAACATACCATTAGTGATGTCATATAGTATATAACCTTTTTAGTATGAGACTACCCCCATATGTATAGCAGTTATGGTCCTAGCCTTAAGTTTTTCACTTTCATGAACTGCTTTGGCAAAACACAAACAACCTTATACTCTAAGATGACTAAGTGAAGGTGTTATTCCATGCAATATCTGATAAGGTGATTTGTTATTAATAACTGAAGAAGGCATCTTAGTTATCAAATATGCAGCTGTTAATACATAGTGACCACAATACTTAATGGGAATGGGAATATGTCCTTGGGCTCTAATAGCTCTACATACTTCCAGTATGTACTTATGTTTCCTCTCAGCTACCCCATTCTGCTGAGGGGAATATGCAGAAGAAGTTTGGTGAACAATTCCAAGTGACTTAAATAGTGCATAACATAATGAGTTTACAAATTCAGTTCCATTGTCAGATCTAATGAACTTCACCTTTTTATTAAAATGAGTAAGAACATGTGTAAGAAACTATTGTAATACAACATAAACATCAGACTTAAGTTTCAACAGAAATAACCATGTCATTCTAGAGAAATCAACAACTGTCAAAAAGTATTTATTTCCATCATAGGTTGTAATTTTGTAAGGTCCCCATACATCAAGGTGTAAAATATCAAAACAGCTAGTACTCTTTATGCTACTACTAGGAAATGGCAACCTAACTTGTTTTATACTAGGACAAACTAATTTTTGACCTCCCATAATTTATTTTAATTACTTAGAGACCTAGGATGATAAACAAAGTAAATCATGCATTTTTAGAGGTCAGAACGATTTTTATAAAAATTGTTCAGGTCAATATTTTACTCCTTTAAATTGATAAAATAATTTCTATGATATTAGAAATCATTTAGGAATTAATTAGTACATTTTATAACAATTATGAATCATTTGCTAGATTTAACCAAAGAGAAAAACAATTTTAAATAATTATTTATTTGATTGCCTAAATTGTCAAAAATCAAAATAGCAAACATTTTATTCCCTTTAATCCAAGGAATTTGATTAATCAAAATATTAACCATTTCGTCCCTCAATCCTTAATAATTATTTCTAGTGTTTAATTATGATAATTGGTTGATTAGTTAATTATGGTCGTTATTGCAAATTGACTTTTAATTATTTAACGGTTCCTGTTATAGCCACAATTGAATTAACCAATTCATAATTTAAGACAATTGGGGTCATTTTTGCAAAATTAGCCTCTTAGTGGCCTTAATTTAAATAACCAAGTTCATTGACTCAAATTAATTGAGGTCATTAGTGTAATTTAACTTTAATTAGCTAGTTAAGCCAAATGGGGTCATAATCGAAATAATCAATTAGATTAAAATCAATTAAGGCTGTATTTGCAAAGTTGAGCTCATTTACATAATTAACCGATTTTAAATCAATTTATTAAAATTATGTCTTAATTAGGTTATAATTGGAATAAAGATGGTTAATAATCAATCATTTTAAACTTTACCCGCTTATTCAATTTACCCACCTTACCCTTTATACGTGTATATACATTAAATATGCATATATATATATATATACACGTTATATACATACGTGAAAGGGCCATCCTCATTTCTTTGTAACTTGGACCGGGTCCAGTCCAAAAATGGACCAAGACCCGACCCAAGTCCGTTCATCTGCAAAATACGGGCCCCCCCCCCCCTTAACATGTTTTTTTCATGCCAAACACCCCTCTCTTATCTCTCCTCTCTCCCTTCCCCTTTACCCCAAACCCTAGACGCGCCGTCCATTCCCCCACTCTCATTAGATGGTGCCGAAATGGAATTAATGCGAAGCGTCGGACCATATTAGCTTTAGCTCAACCAACCTCGATTTTAACACTTAAAGTTCGTTCTCTTTCTCTAATTCTGCCAAACCACACGCCTACAAGGTAAACTACACCTCCTTTTAACTTTTCTTAGTCAAAGTTACGTATTATAACGTCGATATTGTTTTCAATTTTAAAAGCTTTATTCCTATTGAGATTCTTGAATAGTGGCTCGGTCCACTGTAAAAACAGACAAATCGACCATATACGCATGTTTGCTTTGAATCCAATCGTTAATTTCACAAATTGAGTATTTTGCATCTGGAAATCTGTTTGTCCCACATCGTTAGTCTTAGGGTTTCTCATATTTTTGGGGTTCTAAATTTCATAAGTTTAGATAACCTCAGAGCCTTAGTTTGAGAATTTAAACTCAAAATATAGGCTTACAAGAAAATTTAAAGACTTAGCCTTTTTAGGGTTCGAGTCTTCTTTAGTTCTAAAAGATTTGTGTTTTTTTTCTTTCTTTTTCTCGTGGCTCGGTTGAGATTTGGAAGCACAAAGGCTTAAAAATCCATTCTTATGAGTTTCAAAAAAAGGTAACACTCTCTCTTGTTGTTATTTTTTAGTTAGATTAGCTTTAATGTGGTCTCGTTATTGTTAAATACCTAGTTTAGATTTAATTTATATCACATTTTGTCTAAAATTTTGAATTCTGCTTGTTGTTTGGTCTTGGCATATGTCCGAGTTGCATTTGAGGATTAAAATGACCTATCCTGGACATGTGTGCTTGAATTGATCCCTGCCCAAATTGCCTAGATGATCAGATAGCATTGTGTGATTGCTTCGTGTTCACTTGGTTTATATGTTGTGTTGATAAGCGCATGGACCTAGATACACCGTGAAATGCTAACCCTACCTATTAAATTGATCATCTACCCAATGCGATAACACTTATCCGTGAGACTTAGTGACTTGAGGCATCTCTAGTGATGTTATTCGACCACACATTTTTGAATCTAAATGCCTGTAATCTTGATCATTAGGTCCCAGATAGTTTAATATAGATAAAGTCGACACCTCATGTGAATTGATTTAGAATATTGATCTAAGTACCAACGACTTAAGGACCCCGAGGCTCTTCTTTTCTTCAACCTCATTTTTCATGGCTACGTAAAATCTCGTATGTTGGTTAGAAAAGCTTAACCATACCTAGGAGGACAATTGAGATTTTATGTTGTTTTAAGCCAAGTAAAAAGATAAATTGCAGTCATACCATATTAAATTTTGGGATATGATTCTAATCCGTGTCATTAATCATCAAGTGCTAGATTGAAATTAGTCTAAATGGCAGTGTTCTGGAGCCATGTGTCACAACCCAACCTAGGGCCATGACGAGTGACCGAGCTTAACCTCCCCGATAACCCAACTTATGTTACCTGCTCAAAACATGGTATTCAATAAATTCATTTACATAAGTTTGAAAAGTCGTAAATACGATACCAAAAGTCCATCTCATTGTGAACTTTCAAAATATCTCAAAACATACTATATATACTGTAACATATCACACAAGGCAAGCCAACGCAGTTTGCCGATACTTCGCATAACAAAACAATGGCAGCAAAAGATAGCAGTCCATGACACCCATGCTGTCTGCCACAGACTACTAGAAGAATACGACGGTACCATAAGTGACGGAGACTGAGCCACGTCGTACCCATAATGTACACAAACAAATTATACAAAACGAAACGATCTCTTAAGTAAGTAGAATGTTCGACTCGTCTTGACTCCTCTGGTGGTCGGATCGTCTAACCGCATACACGAACTCGCTACATCAAACGCAACCCCAAAGAAAAGGGGTGATGCGATAATATGTCTTGAATATGTAAGCCAATACTAAATCATAAAACAAGGAGAAGCGTGTGATGAGAAGCAAGTTTAGAAAGCAACACAGGAGTAACACTGGAACAAAGCTTAAACCATGTCATATGGTCCCTTACACAAATTCTAGCATACACAATATAAATATAGAATATCCTACTCGTAGCCGCTTCCGGCTAAAAACACAATAGTCCCTTCGAACGGCCGCTTCCGACGTAGTCATGATGGCCCCTTCGGGTAGCCGCTTCCGGCTGAAGAATATCATAATCCAGCTGATTAGGTTGAACAATAACAATACATATGATATACAGTATGAATATGTAATGAAGTTACAAAGCGTTACACCCCTTTCACGGTGGTTTATTACAACTCCTTTGGAGAGATTTTGAGAACAAGTTTTAGAGTTTCCTTCATTAACCATTTGCTTTGTAGTGAACATGTGAGTATAATGTATCGCGACTTCCTTCAAATTATCAACAAGAGTATAGCATACGAAACAAGACATTGGATATCGACTCCAAATCGAACTAAAGAATAAAGTACTTATGTTTTACATTCTTTAGGAGTCATATAAAAGGGATCATGCCAAAGTATGAAAGAAGGGTTAGCCTTACATACCTTATTTACGCCTCAAGCTAATCTTTGAGTCCTTTCCCGAGCTTAGTCAACTAAAATACCATCAATAATATAGGTATTAAGACTAGGCCAACAAGATTATTCTAACTAATCATTTATTACGTGCCGCCTAACGATTTGGACAAAGATCTCCTCTATAATCCTACCAACCCAACAATTCCAAATTAAGCTAATAACCAACAACAACAACAAATCTAACAATTTACAACAATAATATGACTAAACTCATCTTACAATTCTATCCAAAAATGTACCCCTAAACCACAACGCCTTAATATTCGGTATACGATAATTATAACTATATTTCTAACACTTTAATCCGTTAAATCTCCACGTAATCATCTCAATAACAAAGATGAGAAAATAATACATACCTTAGAAGCATCTCAACCACGAAAATATCATCCCCCAAGCTCAATATTTAGCTTGAAATGACAACGACAACTCGTATTACACTTTATCCTTCACGAGCCTCGGGATTCGGGACCAACTTGATCGAATCCTTGCTTTATCTCTCTAACTCTCCTCACTCTCTCTCTAAAATATTATAGATATTTTGGCATGAAATGAGGAAGATAATGGGTGAAAATTTTCCTTAAATAGCCAAGGAAGTGGCTGACCCGACTTTGGGTCGGTTGGGCAACAGCCCACGCGTTCGACCTTTCCTCCTTAAAACGTCCATAACGTTTTATCCCTATGTCACATGAAGGCCCACGACCTATGGTTGGAAAGGCATTTTAATTATCTACAACTTTCATTTTGTTTTTTTCCCAAATTCTCAATGTATAATGGTGTGTTGGCCTCGTAAAGCTAGATCACCCGAAAACGTATCCTTAAATCATCCTTTTGGAGTGCTTATGCTCATATTTGGCTTAAGTGTCCCTTTTAAGACTTGCTAAACTTCCTATGTACTATACATATAACTTGTCATATGCCCTTATAAAATTTCGACATGTGGGCCCCACCTTAACTTACGGTTACGAGGGCTATTTGTCAAGTAACGTATTAACCAACTTACACCATATGGCCTCCGCTATCATCTATATGTTATTCTTATACATATATAATAAAATCTTCATCCCTAATCCTTGTATATCTTTACTCTCCCCTGAGCCCATACTAAGTCGTCTGCAGTCTCGGTAACACGAAATTTTTTTCCGGGGTGTAACACCGTGGGTGTTAAGTATCAAGCACTAAAACCACTTGACACAAGAACTATCCTTTTAAAGACACTTCAAGGAGAGGACGGGGAAAAAGCCAAGTTCATAGGGTGTGCGCATGCTACCAAATGCATTTGGCCCTATGACTCTACCATTGCACTAAAGGAAAGAATGCTTTTTAGTCTGTTTCTCTGTTAAATAATCTGATAAAACCTCACTGCATCCTACTCTATCTACAAATTTTGTATCATATCATTGTCTTGTGTGCTGTTGTTGATTTATTGATTGAACCAGTGAGGTCCAAAGTGTTGCCCCTTCCCCTTTGCTCCTTTTTCCGGAAACTTATCTAAATTTGGATAACCTTTACATTACTTGGATTTACCCAGTTTTGCTTGAGTTTTGAGTATCTTGAACTGCTTGACACTTCACCTAGGCCTTTGAGGAGCTAATAGACCCATTCTTGAATTATTTTTTCTGAATTGATGTGTGTAGCACCTCCTTCGTTTCTATGCCTTGGTGTGAGCCTTGACTGTTATACATTGTGCTGCTACTCTTTGTTTCATGCTTAGTTTACCAATTGAATTTATGAGCCTTGCCCGCACTTGATCATTCTCTTCGGGATCATGGCTGATCTGATCCTTGAATGAGAATCCTTTTGGTAAAAAATTACTGGATTAGTTAAATATCTACTCTAGTTTAGGCTTGAATACTAATAATTGATTAAGTGTATATGATCATGGGTTTGGGGCTTGTGTTTGAGACCTGTGACTAGGATATAATGTACAGTGTGTGATAGGGCAGAGAAGGTATACATAAGTATACACTTGATATACATATCAGGTATGTATATCATAGTATATAGGGGGCATATTTAAATAAAATAGGCATTATAAAAACAAGTATGAAGGGACAGACTTCACTTAGGCTTGAATATTTAGCCCAAATTCAAACTTAGGAAGCAGTTGGGCATGGCCCATTTCAAAGGGAGGAATCAATTAGGACTTAGCCTAAAATAAAGTGGGGAGTTCGGGTAATTATCTTAAATATAATCTTGGGCTATTAGTCCCAAGGACTTGACAATATGTGATATATGTGTATTGTTTCTTCCTATATATGTCATTATGTGTGTGTGTATATATACGTGTAATAAGTTCAGTAGATTGAAACTAATCAGGGTCCTTTGTTTTGTTTCTCCCCCCTCCTCTACCACATGGGCACTTGGCAATTCCTTCATATTTATCGACTCCGAGAAAATAAAAAGGTTAGCTATTATCAAAAGAGAATGCGTAGAAGGCCCAGTCATGGGTTAAAATGGCTAACTAGGGGCTGGTATGCCCCTAGCCTTCCCCTTCCTGTTATTTAGTTATTTGTGTTGTCCTTTTGTTTATAATTTTGTTGTAATTGTATTTGTAAACTTGTAAAAAAAAAAACAGAAAAAAAAACTCATGTTATGTTGGAATCATTTATGATTAGAATTAGACGTCTTAGGACAACGGTACTTACGCCGTTTAGTCGAATTTAGGTCCCCCAAACGAATTTCCAAAACCCGGTTTAAGGTATAACGTTTTCAAGTGTCTAAAAAATAATAACGAAAAGCTGATTTGTGGCATAAATTAAATAAATAAGGTTAAAAGGGAGTTTCAAAATAAAAGCAAGGACCACGTTTTCTTTACAAAAAATCGGAAACAGTTCTCTTTTTTTTTTATAAAACAAATCAAGTTCACACCCAGAATTTTGGGCCAAGCCCAGCAAAACGTTTTGGGCAACAACAGGAAAATAATGATTTGGGTCAAAAGTCCAGCAGTTAGAATAGAAAACGTTTTGGGCCAAGGCCCCCCTTTTTCAATCTTTTCAAAAACAGAAAAACATAGAATTTTGGGCTAAGGCCCACTAACTTTAAAAGAGAGAAATAAGGCATAAATTTTTAGGAGAAAGCCCACCATAACCCTTCTTTAAAATAAACTCCTTGGGCCCTAGCCCAAAAAAAAAAATCATCTTTTGCAATACGAGAAAACCGATTTACAAAGATAAAAACCAAAGCCACTCTTGCAAAACCGAACTTATTCAAATAAGGGACACACATTTATACAATGTTTTAGAATAAGATGTTCCAACGCATTATGCGGATTGACCCAAGGTGAAGTGTATGATTAAATTAGGAATATATATATTTACACATACATATACATTTTTTTAAAAAGCCAAGAACATTTTTACACTTTGTGAGATAAAATGCATTATCCTTATATATAAAAGGAAACTACTCTTATCCGAATATCATAAATCCGCACCTAAAAATACCCATATAGAAGGGGAATATATTTTTCCAAAACTAAATGATATGCAACGATGACAGATTTTATAAATGCGGGAAGTAAACACTAAATAAACAATTAAAGCAAATAATCATACATTGGAATTCGAAGGTCAACCATATAATACGAATCCTTAATACTAAGATGCCTAACACCTTCCCTAGGGGATCACCAGAACCCTTACCTAGAACTTTGGACTATGAAGGTTTTATCACTGTATTTGAATAAACCCTTCACCTTTGGTTTTCCTAATTTCCTAAAAATTAGGTGGCGACTCTTTTAAAACAAAGTCCTAAAGAGCACCAACAAGTTTGAAGTAGCTTTCCGAGCGCTAACCCCGCCATCGAAATGCGAACCGTTACAGATGGCGACTCTGCTGGGAACTTAAAGGTTCTAACCATAAGGATTCCAATATAATATGAGTATATTTTCTTTCACTATTTATGTGTTTACTTTCCCGCAACTATTAACTATCATTGCATGGATATCATAACTCCGCCACTCCTGACATTTATTTTACACTTTGTTCCAAAGGCGACTTCACGGAGCACGTGGTCGTTCCTTCAGTATAAAACCAAAATATTTCTTTTGGAACTGTTATGAGGCGGGGCTAGTTCGCGGTCATCCAACAGCCCTAACGATTCAGCCCCAATTGTCCGCTCGGGTTCCCGGTCTTTTGTGAAAAACCCACTTTAGTGAAAAGTAGGATAGAGCTAGCCAAATCCCTACTAAACTAGAGCATTCATACTTAGACGATCCTAGGGAATCTCAAGCCTACCTAAGGCTCATTAAGAGAGACTACCATGTGTTCTGACGATTTATAACCCGAAAAACATTGCATTTCATTTATGTGTTATGTGGAAGCATGTTTATGCCTATGTTATGAACCATTGATCCTACGAGGATGGGGGGAATCTTAACCGTGTTTTGTTTTGTAGATGGAACGCGTAATCTGGACTTATTAAGAGCTTGGTGGGAATGGTTAGGTGATGCTCATCGAAGGACAATTCTAAGTCATCTACCCTTTATCATGACAATGAAGGGTCGCCTAGAGCTAATAGAGGTATTAGCCGGGTATTTGGACGACAAGGAAATGTTGTTCTGTTTTGGTAATATCGAGATGACTCTGACCCTAGAGGAAATTAGGGATGCCATAGACAACAATGGAACCTTCTAAGGAGATGACACAAGCCAGATCACAACCTGTTATTCCCATAAAGGCACACCGTCGGCCAAATCATGAAGTTTTTTGCCTTAACTGAGGCACCCTAGGCACAAGGACCCACTGTAGCCTTTAGGGATCTGTACCGGAGGTTCTAGGATATCACCAGGTATAATCTATATCAGAGGGAGTTCAAGAGTAGAGAAGAATGGGAAGTTGTTAGACCTTTGGCATTTGTCACAGCCCTACTAGGCACTATGGTATTCCCGAAGGATGAGTCACTGGCCATAGACACCCGAGTGATCTACTTGGCCCATGCTATCTTCTATGGCATAACCAGGGATCAGGAAACCAAGTATTTCGACCTGGCACCCATCATCCTGGCGGATATTTTTCGGGCTTTAGATAAATGTCGGAGTCATTTTCGATACTTCCAAGGGTGTAACATGTTGCTACAATGGTGGATTATCAAACACATCAGCATTGCTGAAGGAGTCCAGTAACTGAGCAATAACAACAGGATAGACCGCCTCACAAATTACTGTCCGAACCTTGGTCACATGTCCAAAGGGGTGTGGGCTCGCTTCTTCGCAGCGTTGAATGAAGATAGGATCCAGTGGATGTTCCCTGACCCCATTTCTGAGAGCATAGTGGCTCGGGGCAAAAATTGCCCATTTGTACCATTAGTCAGTGTTCAAGGAATCCGTCTTTATTATCCATCGCAGGTTTTAAAGCAATTTGGTAGAAGGCAAGTGATTCCCCAAATGGGGAACCCCGAACAATTTATTATCGAGCATATCGAGCAAAAAATTAAGAATGCTGGTACAATCCTCAGGGAGTGGAATGGTCGTGTGAGTTGGGGTCCAAATACTTTAGCCCAGATAGGTTCGAAGCAGGGTGTGACCTAGGGTATTATGAATAGTTACAAGGACAATTGGCTTATCCATCCGCCCCAGGGTCCACACTTTATCATTATGCCCGAGAAGAGGAACGTTTCAAAGAATGTTTGGAAAACACAGATGAGCACTTGGCCAAGATTTTGGAAGAAACGAGATCCGGGATAGTCGGAATGGAGTTTGTATCGTACATGCCTTCGTATTTAGACCACCCTTTGGTGGGTCAAGAAGGCCAAGAGAAGCCAAGCCTCGACATCAGCTGCTATAGGAGGACCCTGCTAATTTATTGCTTTATTATAAGCCCCATGTCGGCTTCATCACCTTTGTAATCCCTTCCGGGAAGATATTTTTATTATTTATTAACTAATGATGATTTTCGGGGCAATGGTTCATCTTCACAAATGACACTTGCATGTTTCAAATGATTAAGAAAGCCTTAGCTCAAAAAGGCCTTAGGAACACGAGTAGTATAACTATTTGCAAATTATGTGATTGCTTTCTACGTGCTTCACATGCTTACTTGCTACGTGTGTTATCATATATTAAAGTTTGAGTATAATTGGTCTGATGATCTAAACTACATACCCAGAAAAAAATCATGAGACTTAAAACTTACCCGAATTTATCTCCACTAAAGGTTGACTTACAAAGGCGAATCAAGAAGAGCAGGGTGCGTGGACTTTAGGAGAGACAGCTGAGATGCTGAGGGATAAGGTGCTACAAATGGAAAAGAATCTCCAGGAAATAGGAAAGAAAATTGAGGAGGTAGACAAGTTGCTGGATACGGTTGGGAATCCGCCAGTAGGCATACCCCAAGAGCAATACTATAGAAATGTCCCGAAAGAAGTGAGAGAATTGGTGCTGAATTATATAACCTTAGAGAGAAGGCTAGTGACACCTAGAGAAGGGACTCCAGAAGGAGTGAATGAAGACCAAGGGGCTAGGTTAGACCCATGGGTGATGGAATCAGACCCACAAGAAGAGTCAGAGCCTCAACAGGAAGCCTCCGAACCCATTGAGGAGGAAGAGCCAGAAGAGGAAGAAGAAGAGCCTCAAGATATGGAGGAAGAAGAATTGGAGCCTATCGACATAGAGGTTGAGGAAGAAGAGGAACCATTTGAGATATTTCCCGAATTTCAAGAAGAAGAGAATGATATAAATGATGAATCTGACTATTATGCCCCAACCAACGAGGGATCTGACTTCTATGCACCCTCACCCGTGCTAGTACCTGCGGTCTCTACTATGGCATCAGAGAATTTTGGAAGATCAGACCCTCCCAAAATGACTTGGTGGGGATAGCCTTCAAAGCCTATTCTTCCCCATTCAGAGTAGCCCCTCAACCCATTACCTGTAGGGAGGTATTTGAAAGGATGATCACCATGGGAATGTCTTGCACCACAAGTGTTATGCCCCTCGTGTCACGACCCGAGCTACGGGCCATGACGGGTATCCGGGGCTAACCACCGAATACCACTCGTCCCATTACCCATAACTTTTCATTCATAACATCTGCTCAAATTCATGGAAATATATCACCATTGGAAACATATTTACTGTTATAAACGTAAACCTTCAGGTCATCAAAATAATACATATACATATATATAAATATATACATACATATACATGAACATTATGGGACCACATTACCCACTCGTGCGTATCTACGAGCTTCTACTGGAATACTAGACATATAGATGGGACAGGACCCCGTCGTGCCCAAAATAATGGATATATACATATATGTACCAAAAGAATAATCAATAGCACCTCTGAAAAATGGAGTGCTCACAAATCAGCTACTAGCTCCTAAGGATCGACTCCGTCTCCCCGCCTACTCGTGGGCATGAACACGACGTCCAATGAAAACGGACGTCGCACGAATATTGTACTGAGTATGTAAGGCGTGAATGAAATAAACATAATCAAGAAATCATAAGTCGGGAGATGAGGATATAACCTGTGTACTCCTTTACATATAGATACGTTTTCTATATATATATATATATCATACATAAACATATCATGACCATTATCATAGCGTGTGCCTTATCATATTACATATACATCATCATACCATGCAAGCATCATCACATCAATCATACATCATCATGTCGTTACTCGCGTCCGGGTAACCATCATATGCAGCCCACTAGTGGTGGTCATGTCCGCCCTTTTCTCGGTGCGGTGGAATCATAGCAGCCCGCCGTAGCGGTGACATGTCCGGCCAATTAGGCGCGGTGGAATCACATCATCACACATACCATACATTTCATATATTTGTCATCATACATCATCACAGATTCATTACTATCGTTCATTTCATAGACATATTATACATTCATCTTTATTCATGTCATAATCGTATTGTAAGCATGTCATGATCGTACTATATTTTAGCATCCTTATGTGCATATACATGTACATATCATCACGCATACATTTGACTTGAGGGCAACTATATCTATATCGGGGTGACGTAAGGTCGTGAACCCCCGATCATGTTATGGAATAAGCATAAGCGTCATATCTCACCTTGGAAGGACTAACGTTTTAAGGTGAGTACACATAAGGAAGAATACCAATAGTTCATGATCGTCATCGTTAACCTCATAAGTACATCACACCGTGGTCTCTAGAGTCTTTATCGTATTCATAGCGTATCTCTTATCTCGTCTAACTGTTCATGAACATAGGCTCTTCATCTCTTGAAACATAGGAGATTTATGAAGGAGGAGGAATATCATACATATGATTCATGCCTTGGAAGGAAAGGTTGGGCCTTACATACCTTTGTCGTTTAACTACTTTATAGCTTGCTCGTTCTCCTTTAACACCCTCATCTTTACCTTCAAGAGAGTTCGTATCGTCGTTAGCCAGGCAATTACAAAATCGTGCCTCTTAAGGCTAAAGAAAATTGGGCAGTGTTTCCTTTGTTTATACTACTTTCCACCATATTCCATATCAACTTCCAACGCCCATAACAACCATCACAATATCACTAACAACAATCGTCATTAATTTACATGATTTGTATTTCATAATTTCACGTCAATTTTCCATATTCATGACTAAAGTCCATCATCGCATTCTTTCATATCCAATGCTTATTTTATGTTCTAAATATCATTTATAACGCATTTATAACACCCAACTATCCATTTTCATGATTCACTTCAACTACTATTTCAAAATAACATTATTCATCCATTTATAACTCATTTTCCATACTCTTTCATAATCCAAGTGTTTCATCTTAATAATACTTCAAACAACATGTAAAGATCATGAAACTTACCTTAAATGATAGAGGAATAAGCCTTGGTTGACAATTCACTTTTTCCACCAAAACCCTATCCTTCCTTTCTTGAGATTTCTTGAGTTGAATGGGTTTAGAGAGGTTTCCTTCACTTGATTCACTTGGTTTCTTGTTGTGGATCCTTGATTCTCTTGGTTTTCTTATGGATGAAATATATAGAAGATTCTAGAGGTCTTGAGAGGGTGAAGTCGTTGATGGAAATGAATAAAATGAAATGGGATCACATTTAAAGACTTGGAATGAATCCAGTAGGCGGGACTTCCACGGGTAGCTTCACGGTCCGTGGAACCCTTTGTTGGTTGTGGAAATGGTCGTGGTTCAGGACCAGCTAGCCATCTTCTCTGCTGGCTATTCCACGGACACATCCACGGTCCGTGAATCATGGTGCTGTCCGTGGAACATGGTCGTGGAACTCACAGTTCCACCGGAATGGTTCCCGTGGTTTCGTTTGATCTCCAATCCTTATGGAGCCTTCTTGGCACTTGTTTATCACTTAATTATAGATCTAAGGGATGTTATAACTCTTCTTCAAAACATCCTTAAGACTTCATTAACCCGATACTCATAGTTTTTCCCGACACACTAACTTATAACTCGCTTTCCTTAGCAACTTTCTTTCCTCTACTCGGATGTCTTTGGAAATCTTAATTAGGACTATCAATTACTACTCTTTTCTTATCAAACCCTCGTATATGTCATGTCCTTCGTGAGTCTATTAACTGTACGCTAAGGGAAATTTTTCGAGGTGTAACATTCTTCCCCCCTTTTGGAACATTCGTCCTCGAATGTTAAGTTATTGGAATTCTAGAAAAATTTCGCCAGAGTTTCCCCTGTAATATGCCATTACCATCCTGTCACAACAACCCACAATATCTTTGCCTCACAGGGCCACAACACAATCGCAATATAGATTGGCCACACACGACCCATATACATAAAAGAAAAGCATACATACCTCATAATCTCGATGTCTCATCATAGATCTCTCCTGGGGACTGAAATAAATGCGGGTAGGTGGATTTCATCTTCTCTTCCGCTTCCCAAGTCATTTCCTCTCGGTTATTATTGCGCCATAGAACTTTGCCAAAAATAGTACTAGCGCTCAAATATTTAGAAAATATTTAGAAAAATTTGGGAGTTTCCTCTATTTTTCTTACTAACCAAAATTAACCCGCAACGTAAAATACCAACAAAGGCCGCACAAAATAACGTATCCACATACACATATATAGGCGAGCCGGCAAGGCTGCCGCGGTGGATAAACCGCTCAAACATATAACGCATACATTTACTGTACAGAAAGAGCCATAACCCACATACGTGTCTACAGACCTCTACACAGAGTAACGAAATCATATGACGGGACAGGGCCCCGTCGTACCCCTGAATAAATATATACAAACGTAGCAAAGAGACTGTACCAAAATGCGGGCTCCGGACAAGGGAGCTCTTCAAGATAGCCGAACAAAAGGGACCCTAAGTTGGCGGCTCACTCAAACGTGTATCTGTACCTGCGCGGCATGAAACGCAGCCCCCGAAAAAAGGGGGTCAGTACGGAATATGTACTGAGTATGTAAAGCACAGAACACAGTAAATAGGATCATAACCGAACTAGACTGTATCGAAATAAGTATAGAACTTAGGAAATCAAAACTTACCTGTGAATCGTATATCATGTATATCCATATCATATCATCAAGTCATTATGCACATATAACGTACCCGGCCCTCCAGTGAGGGACTCGGTAAATAAATCATATAACCGTCATGTATAGCAATTACGTAATCATATGCATATGCCGTACCCGGCCCTCTAGTGAGGGACTCGGTGAATAGGATCATCAAATGCCATCCTGGCCGCCATCCCCATATCATAACATCATCATATATGTATATATATATATATATATATAGCGTACCCGGCCCTCTAGTGAGGGACTCGGTGAATAATGCAATGAAACTGTGCACGAATACATACCCGGCCGGGACTCGGTGAAAGACGTATTAAGCTTGCACGAGCGAGTAGTGAGAAGCCATATGCATATAACAAGTAAATAACCAGATTCTTTTCCAAAACTCAAGGACCAAAGCTGTGTTTACCGACATTTGAAAGTGCATAAACAAATTTCAGGTTGACCGGAATTAATAAGCAAAAGTTATGGACTCCTGCGGTTATTTTACGTGTCAAAATATATCATACAACTCAACGGAATAGTTAGAACAGTTATCTTTTAATAATCAAGACAATAGCCAAAACCTTCTTTAAGTTTCGCGCAATTATGTCAAACAGTGCGTCATAAGGGAATCTCGGAATGCGTGGGCCCACCTCGGTCAAGTTGAGGCGGCGTACCCAAATTATGATCATTAGGCCTAATGGAGTCATGTACGAAAGGTTCAAGGCCATTTAATTCCATTTGGACAAGTTTTAGATGTTTAAACGATCATTTGAACAAAACATGAATTTCTTAATTCAATTCTATTGAACGAAAAAGGGCCAAATTCAAGCTCGGATTCCTAGGATTAGAGTGGTCCCCGAGACACGTATTCAAGCCTATTACATCTAAGACATGCCAAAGAAAGAAGAGGTAAGCCTTACATACCTTATTCGCTCCTTACGCTTCTCCAAATTCAAATCCCGTTTCGTCCAAAATCTACAATTGGTCACATTTACCAAATATTAATCATAAGGCTTCAAGAATTCAATCTTAGTCAATACTTGTCTACAGAAATTTGGGCAAAGATCTCCCCTATATATACAACATCCCCGAGATTTAACTCGGCTCAATTATCAACAACAACCAAACCAACAACCAAACTACAACATTAATAATCAACCCACAATGCATTCCAACATTAATAGTTCTTCCTACATGACTTCAACAACATTCATCATATCCATTCAACTACTTACATTCAAATTAACATCAACGTTTATACATTCGACCACCAATCCAAACCCATACAAACCATACCCAAGAACACTTTAAACAATTCATACAATGTTTCAAGCAACCCAAGCATTGTTCCAATTCACCCGAATTTGTCTCCAAACCCGAGAACAACACCAAACATATTCTTTCCTTCCAAATTCATGAATTACACTAATAATCCACACATTAACAAGGCAATTCTCATAGATACGAAAATCACATAAAATGTGCATAAATTTCCTCCAAATCATCCCATAATTAACATAACATTGTTTTGGATCATTAAACTTACATTTTTCCTTATAAAATCCATAACGACGATAACGAAAACACTAACGACAATTCGTTCATTCTCAACTACGCAAAGGAGGGCCATTCGGCCAACACCATAACTACACACAAAAATGATTTTTATTCTTTTCTTCACTCTACAACCATCAAAACATGCTAATTAAAATTAATACCTTACCTCCAACACAACATGCATATGGACGGCCAAACCCACCTACACGACTTCAACTCTAACTTGATTTCTATCATGATTTTCTTCCATTTTAGCATACAACAACACATATAAACCATCTACAACACATGAAAACAAGATTAAACTCACCTTTCTTCTTCAACTCCACAACTTGCCTAAAGTGGCGGATAGAGAAAACGAGCAATCCAACGCTCCAAACAACACCTCCACGTTAATGAGCACCCTTGAATTAGTAGGTTTGCATGAAGAAATTATTTTTTCTTGATCAATTCTTGATCTCTCTCTCTTCCTCTCTCTTGGCCGAATATGGCCTTTGTTTTTCTCTCAAGTTTTTCTTGAAAATTCTAGATGGAGAAGATGAGGAAATAAGATGAATTGTCATCTTTTATTGCAAACATTAGCCAACCATGTGGCCATGGCCCACATGAGGTGGCCGGCCACATGGCCCTTGTTTGTTTGTTTTTTTTTTTTTTTTTTTTTTTTTTTGTTGTAGAATTGTCAACCTTCCAAAATTAGCACACTTACTAAAAATGGAAATTGCCTCCAAATGCTTCTTTAACACTTTCATGACATTAAAATCATACACAATTTAAACCTTTAAACATACAAAAGTCTCTAGGTCATATCCCGGAGTAGCCTTGTTCTCCACTTATCGTAATTTACGCAAGTTGTCCCGTTGTTCAAAATACGGGATGTAACATCCTTCCCCCCTTTAGAACATTCGTCCTCGAATGTTCAACTAGTCCCGTAGGTCTTATAAGGATCTCGGGGGTTTCCCTTATCACCATAACATGCGGTTCCATCTAGCGATTATATTCCTTTTTCATTTCTCTTCAGCTCCTGAAGTTATCTCCTTCCTGTTATCACTTCGTCACAATATCTTAACGCAAGCCATGTCTTTAGTATTCAACATTCTTGCCTCACAACCGTATCTTGAGTTAGACGTCTCCTCCTTGCCGAATCTTATTACGCTTTTTGTGAAATACATAATTTCTCCCTCTTTCGGTAGCCAATCAATTCCGTTCATCTTGCTTAATCATCTTATACTCAACTAGTAACGTTATATGCACATTATCTCGATAACCTAGTCCAACCCATCTTCATTCCTTCCCTTAACGCACCTAATTTATCACCATAGTGGTATTATTTGAATCCAAATTCCTCTCGTTTCCTATACTTCCTTCTGCTATTGACGGCTTTTCCTAGTCTTCCCTTTTGCTTTTCATCAAGCGTAACATTATTAACGAAGAGCCTTATTGACCACATCTCAACCTTTGGTCCCACACAGTTGTATTTTTCCTCACAACACCACTGTAGGTTACTAATTATCGTTCTTTTACCATATTTCTTTGTAAACCTCCACCTCCTAATATCACGTCGTTCCAAATCTTCACAATTAAATCCTCGGCACCGTCTCAGTTTCTACCCTAATTCTTATCCTTTTTCATGGCTCTTAGATTTTACTAACTTATCTTGATAGGGAACCTTATCAGTAGACTGAGCATCCGCGTCAACTGCGTTGTGGTTTTAATTGTCTCTATCCGGCACTTACACTTCTCGTATCTGCTTCCCCCCTTTAGGGGTGTACTTATCTTACTATCTGATCATATTCGCCTTACGTCTGCATTTTCTCTCTCGGTCAGACCGCACTTCTGTTTCGATGTCCCGATCCCTTTTCCTATTCATCCGTTCACTTCCTTTCTCTTTCCGATATTACTATGCCAGTACCTCCCAGGTCTACCCTATAGCCGAAACGATATCAAATTACCTTATGACGTTCATGCCTTTTATTTTTCTTTTCACTTGAACTCTGTTGTTCTGTCCGTTTAATGCCTCCCATATACCGTCATGTTAATTACTGGAATACGTTCACCCACTAACATAATCATGCACGGAGTATCACACGCTTCCGGTACACACATATAGCCGCGCATCTCACTCACAAAAGATCCCCTAAACACTACTCAGACTGGCCCTAGCTCTAGTGCCGTGAGGCACCTTCTTTTTCTTTACCCGATACAACCCGCTCCGGCCTACGCAACCTCCTCGGATTTCCGCCTACTCAGGATATTCTAGATCCCTTTAGACTACTCTAGCTTTCCATTGCTTCTTATGACTAAAGTTGTGGAACTTTCAGAAACTTCCCAGGGGGGTCACCCATCCTAGGATTTCCCTTACTCAAGCACGCTTAACTTCGGGACTACAACGAAATACAGTACTCTAACGTTAGCATAATCGCGTTCAGCTGACTACTGGACCCTCGCCACGCAGTTTGGAGTAAAATAAAGTCTTGACAGATTTCCGGACGCCCTCGTAGCACAATTACCGTTTTGCCCCTCTCTCGCTTTTACCTATTCACGGTCACTTATAGATATTACCACTTTCCATCCTAGACTCCCGAGTCTGTAATAACAATATACACACCTTAACTACCGTTGTTTATAAATACTAGATTACTAACCCTCAGGTTTTCCATCTACCGCTATTACGCAACAATTATATCACAGATACGCACATATAAGAACATAATTTCTAGTGAGGATTCATGTACCTGTAGCCGCATCCGGTGGTGCCTCCTGATCCTCGCTCCTCGTCGAGCAAATACGCGGTTCGAAGGGCCGCCGGAACTCGGGACTCCGCCGCGGCCTCTGCCACGGCCCGCCGGGTGCCGGTGTACCCCGCCCGTAGGCGCATAGCCGCCGAGGAGGACGAACCGCCAGACCGACCCGCAGGGCCGGACCACATCCCCCGAACCACCCCTATACGGGCACTCCCTCATAATATGGCCCTGACGGCCGCAAGAAAAACAAGCACCAGTGTCACGACGACACTCCCCAAAATGAGGCCTACCACAACGAGAACACTGGGGTAATGGGGGCCTCGTCTGACCGGAGCCTCTATCCATCTGCGGCCCTGAAGCTCTGGAGCTCTGACCGCCCCCGAATACCCGCACGATCAAATCTCCCCGCCCGGAACCGTGGGAGTGCACTCTGCGCTGGCTGGGACGAATACCCCGTACGCTGATGAGGCTGCCCGCCTCGAAACTCTCCAGAATGCCCAGCCGATCTAGCCCTCTTGGGCTGGCCTCTATCGTAGTCTCTATCGGGCTGACGCCCCCTATGTCGCTCCTCCATACCCTGGGCATATGCCTGCACTCGTGCAATGTCCATGCCAGGCTGAGCAGCCATCGACATACAAAATTGTCAATCAAATAATCATCCACCCACAACATACCGATGTACTGCGTCGGCCATATCTCGCGCTACAATATGAGGAGCGTATCCGGCCAAGGAATCGAACTCGATCGTACTCCCGACGCTCCTACCACCCCCGCCTCGTATGTATAAACCCGTGAACCCCGGCGCGTCTGGTCTCTCGGAGGTAGAAAATGGGCAAGGAAAGCCTCCACAAACTCATCCCATACGGGGGACCCCCTCACCTCTGGACAGCTCCCATGACTCATGCCAGTTGGCTGCTATGTCGTGCAGCCGATACGACGCCAACTCTACTGACTCAGTCTCGGAGGCCCTGATAAGTCGCAGCGTACGCCGCATCTCTCTGATAAACTCCTGAGGGTCCTCCTCGGGCTTTGACCCGAAGAACTCTGGCGGATTACAGGTCAGGAAATAGCGAGCCCTCTCACTGTCACGTCTATCCGCCCGGTCATCCCCTACTCCGTGTCTCTGCACCTGCCCTGCTACCAACCTGGTAAGCAGCTGGACGGCGTCCCTCATAGCCCTATCCTCCGCCCCTGGCTGAGGGGCTGGAGGCTCAGGCACTCGAATCTCAGGGGCGGGCGGTGGGGCCGCCTCCTGTGCCGCAGCTGCTGCTGCTCTGTGCCCCTCTGACGGTGATGGGGTGGCAGAACTAGCCGACCGGGGCATAATATCCGGCTCGGGCTGAGCATGGGCCCTGGTCACTCTCTAGTCCCGACTAGTTTCTCCCCCGAGCAGCACTTGCCCTTCGGGCGGCCGTCGCCTTTCTCGGAGGCATCGCCGAAAACATAACGCTTTGTTGGGAGGAGTCATCCCGATAATACCGCTCTATCGCACGATCTAAGATCGAAGGAAAAGTAACATCCTAAATGTCCCGTAGCCTCCCGTTTATAGATGTGGTGCACAACACACCGATAAACAGACTCTACTAGACACGGCCTGTAGACACTCCGAGGACTAACCGCTCTGATACCACTTTTGTCACGACCCAACCCCGTAGGCCGTGACTAGCGCCCGAACTGGGCACCCGTACGTACCAAAAGCCAAAAATAGTAGCTCAAATATTTAGAAAAAATTTGGGCAGAGTTTCCTCGTTTTTTCTTACTAACCAAAATTAACACCGCACACGTAAAATACCAACAAAGGCCGCACGGGGCCAACGTATCCATATACACATATATAGGCGAGCCGACAAGGGCCGCGCGGGTGGATAAACCGCTCAAACATATAACACATACACTTACGTACGTAAAGAGCCATAACCCACATACGTGTCTACGTACCTCTACACAGTAACAAAATCATATGACGGGACGGGGCCCCGTCGTACCCCGAATAAATATATACAAACGTAGCAAAGAGATCGTACCAAAATCGGGCTCCGGACAAGGGAGCTCTTCAAGATAGTCGAACAGGGGACCCTAAGTCGGCGGCTCACTCAAACGTGTATCCGTACCGCGCGGCATGAAACGCAGCCCCGAAAAAGGGGGGGTCGGTAGACGGAATATGTACCGAGTATGTAAAGCACAGAACACAGTAAATAGGATCATAACCGAACTAGACTGTATCGAAATAAGTATAGAACTTACGAAATCAAAACTTACCTGTGAATCGTATATCATGTATATCCATATCATATCATCAAGTCATTATGCACATATAACGTACCCGGCCCTCCAGTGAGGGACTCGGTAAATAAATCATATAACCGTTATGTATAGCAATTACGTAATCATATGCATATGCCGTACCCGACCCTCTAGTGAGGGACTCGGTGAATAGGATCATCAAATGCCATCCTGGCCGCCATCCCCATATCATAACATCATCATATATGTGTATATATATATATATATATACCCTCCCTCTAGTGAGGGACTCGGTGAACAATGCAATGAAACCGTGCACGAATACATACCCGGCCCGGACTCGGTGAAAGACGTATTAAGCTTGCACGAGCGAGTAGTGAGAAGCCATATGCATATAACAAGTAAATAACCGATTCTTTTCCAAAACTCAAGGACCAAGTTTGTGTTTACCGACATTTGAAAGTGCATAAACAAATTTCAGGTTGACCGGAATTAATAAGCAAAAGTTATGGACTCCTGCGGTTATTTTACGTGTCAAAATATATCATACAACTCAACGGAATAGTTAGAACAGTTATCTTTTAATAATCAAGACAATAGCCAAAAACTTTCTTTAAGTTTCGCGCAATTATGTCAAACAGTGCGTCATAAGGGAATCTCGGAATGCGTGGGCCCACCTCGGTCAAGTTGAGGCGGCGTACCCAAATTATGATCATTAGGCCTAATGGAGTCATGTACGAAAGGTTCAAGGCCATTTAATTCCATTTGGACAGTATTAGATGTTTAAACGATCACTTGAACAAAACATGAATTTCTTAATTCAATTCTATTGAACGAAAAAGGGACAAATTCAAGCTCGGATTCCTAGGATTAGAGTGGTCCCCGAGACACGTATTCAAGCCTATTACATCTAAGACATGCCAAAGAAAGAAGAGGTAAGCCTTACATACCTTATTCTCTCCTTACGCTTCTCCAAATTCAAATCCCGTTTCGTCCAAAATCTACAATTGGTCACATTTACCAAATATTAATCATAAGGCTTCAAGAATTCAATCTTAGTCAATACTTGTCTACAGAAATTTGGGCAGCATCTCCCCTATATATACAACATCCCCGAGATTTAACTCGGCTCAATTATCAACAACAACCAAACCAACAACCAAACTACAACATTAATAATCAACCCACAATGCATTCCAACATTAATAGTTCTTCCTACATGACTTCAACAACATTCATCATATCCATTCAACTACTTACATTCAAATTAACATCAACGTTTATACATTCGACCACCAATCCAAACCCATACAAACCATACCCAAGAACACTTTAAGCAATTCATACAATGTTTCAAGCAACCCAAGCATTGTTCCAATTCACCCGAATTTGTCTCCAAACCCGAGAACAACACCAAACATATTCTTTCCTTCCAAATTCATGAATTACACTAATAATCCACACATTAACAAGGCAATTCTCATAGATACGAAAATCACATAAAATGTGCATAAATTTCCAAATCATCCCATAATTAACATAACATTGTTTTGGATCATTAAACTTACATTTTTCCTTATAAAATCCATAACGACGATAATGAAAACACTAACGACAATTCGTTCATTCTCAACTACGCAAAGGAGGGCCATTCGGCCAACACCATAACTACACACAAAAATGATTTTTATTCTTTTCTTCACTCTACAACCATCAAAACATGCTAATTAAAATTAATACCTTACCTCCAACACAACATGCATATGGACGGCCAAACCCACCTACACGACTTCAACTCTAACTTGATTTCTATCATGATTTTCTTCCATTTTAGCATACAACAACACATATAAACCATCTACAACACATGAAAACAAGATTAAACTCACCTTTCTTCTTCAACTCCACAACTTGCCTAAAGTGGCGGATAGAGAAAACGAGCAATCCAACGCTCCAAACAACACCTCCACGTTAATGAGCACCCTTGAATTAGTAGGTTTGCATGAAGAAATTATTTTTTCTTGATCAATTCTTGATCTCTCTCTCTTCCTCTCTCTTGGCCGAATATGGCCTTTGTTTTTCTCTCAAGTTTTTCTTGAAAATTCTAGATGGAGAAGATGAGGAAATAAGATGAATTGGTCATCTTTTATTGCAAACATTAGCCAACCATGTGGTCATGGCCCACATGAGGTGGCCGGCCACATGGCCCTTGTTTGTTTGTTTTTTTTTTCTTTTCTTTTTTTTTCTTTTGTTGTAGAATTGTCAACCTTCCAAAATTAGCACACTTACTAAAAATGGAAATTGCCTCCAAATGCTTCTTTAACACTTTTATGACATTAAAATCATACACAATTTAACCCTTTAAACATACAAAAGTCTCTAGGTCATATCCCGGAGTAGCCTTGTTCTCCACTTATCGTAATTTACGCAAGTTGTCCCGTTGTTCAAAATACGGGATGTAACATCCTTCCCCCCTTTAGAACATTCGTCCTCGAATGTTCAACTAGTCCCGTAGGGTCTTATAAGGATCTCGGGGGTTTCCCTTATCACCATAACATGCGGTTCCATCTAGCGATTATATTCCTTTTTCATTTCTCTTCAGCTCCTGAAGTTATCTCCTTCCTGTTATCACTTCGTCACAATATCTTAACGCAAGCCATGTCTTTAGTATTCAACATACGGGATGTAACAGTACTTGCCTGTCTAATATGGCAATAGGCACTTCTTCATAATTTAGCTTTTCTGTGATCTGAACATCATCGACTGGCACAATCCTTGCCGGATCTCCAACACATTTGCGGAGCATTGATACATGGAATACCGGATGAACTAATTCAAGCTCTGAAGGCAAGTCTAATTCATACGCTACTTGACCCACCTTGTGGGTGATTTTGTAGGGTCCAATATAGCGAGGACTTAACTTTCCTTTCTTGCCAAATCTCATTACCCCTTTCATTGGCGACACTTTCAAAAACACCCAATCACTAACTTGAAATTCTAGGTCTCGCCGGCGGTTGTCCGCATAAGACTTTTGGCGACTTTGGGCTGTCAATAATTGATCTCGAATCACCTTAACCTTTTCTACCGCTTGTTGAATCAACTCGGGGCCTATTAATTGTACTTCCCCGACATCAAACCATCCAATCGGAGATCTACACTTCCTTCCATATAACGCTTCATATGGAGCCATCTGGATACTGAAATTGTAGCTATTGTTGTAGGCAAATTCGATTAGGGGTAAGTGGTCATCCCAACTACTACCAAAATCTAAAACACGTGCCCTTAGCATATCCTCCAAGGTCTGTATAGTACGCTCGGCTTGTCCATCAGTTTGTGGATGAAATGTTGTGCTGAGAACTTAGCTGTAAATTATGCTCCTCTGTCTGTAATAATGGATAGGAATACCGTGAAGTCTCACAATCTCCTTGATGTACAACTTTGCGTAATCTTCTGCTGAGTAGGTGGTTCTGACTGGGAGAAAGTGAGCTGCTTTCGTCAGTCTATCCACGATCACCCATATAGAATCATACTTGCTTCGTGAATGAGGTAGCCCTACAACGAAATCCATATTGATTACTTCCCATTTCCACGTAGGAATTTCCATTGCTTGCAACAATCCCCCTGGATTTTGATGTTCTACCTTCACTTGTTGGCAATTTGGACATCGGGCTACAAATTCTGCTATGTCTCTTTTCATACCATCCCACCAATACATTAATTTAAGATCATGATACATTTTCGTCGTTCCTGGATGGATAGAGTACCGAGAATAGTGAGCTTCTTTCAGAATTCGACGGCGTAATTACATACATTTTTGCACGCATGCTTTGCCTTGGTATCTAAGGACTCGTTCTGTGGAAATTTCAAACGGGGACTCCTCTTTTACATAACACACATCCCTATAATGACTCAATTGAGGATCCTCATATTATCGCTCTTTTACTTCTACATTCAAGGAAGAAATTGTGGGATCACTCATACTAACCCCTGCATCGCCTGAGTCAATTATACGTACTCCAAGGTTAGCTAATTGATGGAGTTCATGAATCATTTCTTTCTTTTCCGATGGGACTTCACACAACCTACCCATTGATCAGTGGCTAAGTGCATCGGCCACTACATTAGCTTTTCCGGGGTGGTATAAAATATTAACATCATAATCTTTCAATAATTCTAGCCACTGCCTCTGCCGTAAATTCAGCTACTTCTGTTTGAAGATGTATTGGAGACTCTTATGATCTGTATAGATATCAACATGCACGCCATACAAATAATGTCTCCACATTTTCAATACATGAATAATTGCAGCCAATTCGAGATCATGAGTTGGGTAGTTCTTTTTACGTTTTCGCAGCTACCTTGAGGCATATTCAATGACTTTTCCATGCTGCATTAATACACATCCTAACCCAACACCGGAAGCATCACAATATACAACATAGCCATCCGGCCCTTCTGGAAGTGTTAAGACCGGGGCTGAGGTCAATCTATTCTTCAACTCCTGGAAGCTGCGCTCACAAGCATCATTCCACTGAAATTTAACTGACTTCTGGGTTAGCTTCATCAACAGGGCTGAAACAGATGAAAAGCCCTCTACGAATCCTCTATAATAACACCCAATCCCCGGAAAACTACGAACTTCTGTAGGTGTCGTAGGCCTTGGCCAAGTCTTCACAGCTTCAATTTTCTGAGTGTCACCTCTAATGCCATCATCCAAAATCACATGGCCCAGAAATGTCACAGAATTTAACCAGAGCTCACACTTTGAAAATTTTGCATACAATTCTCGAGCTCGAAGAATTCCAAGAACAATACGTAGATGATCTGCATGCTCTGATTCTGTGCGAGAATATACCAGAATATCATCAATGAATACTATCACGAATAGATCCAAGAGAGGCCTGAATACATTATTCATTAAATTCATAAATACCGCCGGAGCATTAGTTAACCCAAACGACATCACTCAAAATTTGTAATGGCCATATCTTGTTCTAAAAGCTGTCTTAGGAATATCTTCTTCTCTAACCCTCATTTGATGATAATCGGACCTTAAAGCTATTTTAGAGAACCACTTGGCACCTTGCAGCTGATCAAATAAATCATCGATCCTCGGAAGAGGGTATCTGTTCTTTATCGTCACCTTATTCAGTTGCCTATAATCAATGCACATTCGTAGCGAGCCATCTTTCTTCCTTACGAATAAAACTGGCGCTCCCCACGGAGATGAACTGGGCCTAATAAACCCCTTCTCGAGCAAATCTTTTAACTGGGCCTTTAATTTTTTCAACTCTACCGGTGCCATTCGATAAGGAGGAATAGAAATAGGTTCAGTGTCTGGCAACACATCAATAGCGAACTCAATCTCCCTTTCTGGAGGAAGTCCTGGGAGTTCATCTGGGAATACATCCGGGAATTCATTCACTACCGGAACAGATTGGAATGTCGGTGACTTTGCTTCCGTATCATGAACTCGGACTAGGTGATAAATATAGCCCTTAGCTATCATTTTTCTCGCCTTAAGGTAGGAAATAAACCTACCCCTTGGAGTTGCTGTATTACCTTTCCATTCAAGCACGGACTCTCCCGAAAATTGAAATCGAACTAATTTCATTCGGCAATCAACATTAGCATAACATGAGGCCAACCAGTCCATACCCATAATCACATCTAAATCGAGCATTTCCAATTCAACTAAATCAGCTTTGGTTTGGCGATCACATATCACAACTATACATTCTTTATACACTTGTTTAGCTATCACGGGATCACCAACCGGAGTAGACACCTCGAAAGGTTTAATCGGCTCGGGTTTCACCCCAATACGATTAGCAACATATGGAGTAATATAAACAGCGTAGACCCCGAATCTACCAATGCATACACATCATGAGAAAATACAGACAATATACCTGTAACCACATCTGGGGACGACTCAAGATCCTGCCGTACGACTAAAGCATATAAGAGGGGTTGTGTGGCAACTGAAGTAGCTGCTCCCCCTCGGCCTCTACCTCGGCCCGATAAAATTTGGGGAGTCTGCCTTGTCGGGCGTACTGAAGAGGAACCTGCTACTGACCCTGTGGGCTGAACCCCACCTCTGCCATATCTCGAGGGATAATCTCGCATCAAGTGTCCGGTCTGCCCACAAACATAACAAGCATCTGTGCCCTGGTGACATGGCCCTGAGTGCAATTTCCTGCACTGACTGCATCGAGGAACTGGTGGTCTCCCCTGACTGTAATCTCCCCCAAACTGAGAACCTGGGGCCCTCGAACTCTGACCTTGTCCGGAACGGAGTGAGCGATCAGATCTTCTGCCTGTAAACCGGGGAGGTGCACTTGTCACTAACTGACCTAAGTGCCTAGAATGTGTCTGCCTTGATCCCCCTCTATGGTCGCCACCTGTGCCCATAGATCTGGCCCGTTTGCTTTGCCCTCTATCAACATCGCGGTCACCCCTCTGCGGAGGTTGCTGCCCTTCTAGATTTTGGGCATGGGCTTGAATTCGGGAGATGTCCATTCCATCTTGCAATGCGGCCGTCAAGCAATCTTTAAACAAATGTGGCCCTAAGCCACTCACAAATCTGTGCACCCGATCTCCCATATCGGCCACCATCGTAGGAGCATATCTAGCCAAGGAATTAAATTGAAGGCTATACTCCCTGACGCTCATATTCCCTTGCTTTAAATTTAGGAATCTATCCGCTCTAGCTCGGCGGACCTCGGGCGGCAAATAATGGCGAATGAAAGCGTCCACAAATTCTTGCCAAACGGGAGGAGGCGCATTTTCTTGCCTCGACGCTATCCAATTATTGTACCATAAAACCGCCACATCTCGGAGTCTATATGATGCCAACTCCACCGATTCGGTCTCGGAGGCATGAATAATCCGCAATATTCTCAACATTTCATTGATAAAGCCTTGCGGGTCTTCATCCGGCTTTGACCCAAAGAATTTCGGAGGATTTAGGCTCATAAAATCTCGAGCTCTAGTACTAGCTGAACGATCGCTTGGGCTCGCATTTTGCCGTTGTGCCTGAGCGGCCACTAACTGTGTCAATAAATTAATAGCTTCGGTCACTTGTTGACCCGAAGTAGTCGGTGGAGGAACTGGAGGCATAGGAGCTGGAACAGAAGCCCCTTCTTGTTCTTCCGTAATAGGCGGAGTAGTGGAGGCATTATATGGAGCCTCGTGGTGTGATTCACCCTCGTCTATATTTATTGGCGGCTCTCTTTATTCCAGCCTTTTTGTAGTAGTCTGGCCCTTCTGGGCGGCTTTTGCTTTTCCTTTTGTCGGCATTTCTGAAATCATAGCACATTCGTTAGGGAGGAGTATATCTTATACACGACTCTATCGCACGATCTCATATGAAGAAGGATGGTCATTTTTCCTAAATGCCCTGTAGCCTCTTGTTTATTAGCGTGGCGCGCAACACACCATAAACAAGACTCTACTAGACACGGCTCGTAGACACTTCCTAGGACTGAACCGCTCTGATACAACTTTTGTCACGACTCGAGCTATGGGCCATGACGGGTATCCGGGGTTAACCACCGAACACCACTCGTCCCATTACCCATAACCTTACATTCATAACATCTGCTCAAATTCATGGAAATATATCACCATTGGAAACATATTTACTTTTATAAACGTAAACCTTTAGGTCATCAAAATAATACATATACATATATATAAATATATACATACATATACATGAACATTATGGGACCACATTACCCACACGTGTATATCTACGAGCCTCTACTGGAGTACTAGACATATAGACGGGACAGGACCCCGTCGTGCCCAAAATCATGGATATATACATATATGTACCAAAAGAATAATCAATAGCACCTCCGGAAAATGGAGTGCTCACAAATCAGCTACTAGCTCCTAAGGATCAGCTCCGTCTCCCTGCCTACCTGTGGGCATGAACACAGCGTCCAATGAAAACGGACGTCAGTACGAATATTGTACTGAGTATGTAAGGCGTGAATGAAATAAACATAATCAAGAAATCATAAGTCGGGAGATGAGGATATAACCTGTGTACTCCTTTACATATAGATACGTTTTCTATATATATATATCATACATAAACATATCATGACCATTATCATAGCGTGTGCCTTATCATATTACATATACATCATCATACCATGCAAGCATCATCACATCAATCATACATCACCATGTCGTTACCCGCGTCCGGGTAACCATCATATGCAGCCCACTAGTGGTGGTCATGTCCGCCCTTTTCTCGGTGCGGTGGAATCATAGCAGCCCGCCGTAGCGGTGACATGTCCGGCCAATTAGGTGCGGTGGAATCACATCATCACACATACCATACATTTCATATATTTGTCATCATACATCATCACAGATTCATTACTATCGTTCATTTCATAGACATATTATACATTCATCTTTATTCATGTCATAATCGCATTGTAAGCATGTCATGATCCTACCATATTTTAGCATCCTTATGTGCATATACATGTACATATCATCACGCATATATTTGACTTGAGGGCAACTATATCTATGTCGGGGTGACATAAGGTCGTGAACCCCCGATCATGTTATGGAATAAGCATAAGCGTCATATCTCACCTTGGAAGGACTAACGTTTTAAGGTGAGTACACATAAGGAAGAATATCAATAGTTAATGATCGTCATCGTTAACCTCGTAAGTACATCACACTGTGGTCTCTAGAGTCTTTATCGTATTCATAGCGTATCTCTTATCTTGTCTAACTATTCATGAACATAGGCTCTTCATCTCTTGAAACATAGGAGATTTATGAAGGAGGAGAAATATCATACATATGATTCATGCCTTGGAAGGAAAGGTTGGGCCTTACATACCTTTGTCGTTTAACTACTTTATAGTTTGCTTGTTCTCCTTTAACGCCCTCGTCTTTACCTTCAAGAGAGTTCATATCGTCGTTAGCTAGGCAATTACAAAATCGTGCCTCTTAAGGCTAAAGAAAATTGGGCAGCGTTTCCTTTGTTTATACTACTTTCCGCCATATTCCATATCCACTTCCAACGCCCATAACAACCATCACAATATCACTAACAACAATCGTCATTAATTTACATGATTTGCATTTCATAATTTCACCTCAATTTTCCATATTCATGACTAAAGTCCATCATCGCATTATTTCATATCCAATGCTTATTTCATGTTCTAAATATCATTTATAATGCATTTATAACACCTAACTATCCATTTTCATGATTCACTTCAACTACTGTTCCAAAATAACATTATTCATCCATTTATAACCCATTTTTCATACTCTTTCATAATCCAAGTGTTTCATCTTAATAATACTTCAAACAACATGTAAAGATCATGAAACTTACCTTAAATGATAGAGGAATAAGCCTTGGATGAAAATTCACTTTTTCCACCAAAACCCTATCCTTCCTTTCTTGAGATTTCTTGAGTTTAATGGCTTTGGAGAGGTTTCCTTCAGTTGATTCACTTGGTTTCTTGTTGTGGATCCTTGATTCTCTTGGTTTTCTTATGGATGAAATATATAGAAGATTCTAGAGGTCTTGAGAGGGTGAAGTCGTTGATGGAAATGAATAAAATGAAATGGGATCACATTTAAAGACTTGGAATGAATCCAGTCGGCGGGACTTCCACGGACAGCTTCACGGTCCGTGGAACCCTTTGTTGGCCGTGGAACTGGTCGTGGTTCATGACCAGCCAGCCATCTTCTCTGCTGGCTGTTCCACGGACACATTCACGGTCCGTGGATCATGGTGCTGTCCGTGGAACATGGTCGTGGAACTCACAGTTCCACCAGAATGGTTCCCGTCGTTTCGTTTGATCTCCAATCCTTATGGAGCCTTCTTGGCACTTGTTTATCACTTCATTATTGATCTAAGGGATGTTATAACTCTTCTTCAAAACAACCTTAAGACACCATTAACCCGATACTCATAGTTTTGCCCGACACACTAACTTATAACTCGCTTTCCTTAGCAACTTTCTTTCCTCTACTCGGATGTCTTTGGAAATCTTAATTAGGACTATCAATTACTACTCCTTGATTATCAAACCCTCGTATACGTCATGTCCTTCGTGAGTATATTAAAGCGTACGCTAAGGGAAATTTTTTGAGGTGTAACACCTCATTTTCATCGTAATAGGACTTATGGTTCCTAGTCCGGTGTGCCTTAAGAATGGAGACTCGTGTCTGAGTTTCGAAAGTAGAAAGTGCCTTACCCCATGTACAAATGTACCCGCATGTATACCTGTTAACTTACAGGATTAAAAGGTGAACGGATCGAATCGATGAAATCTGGACTGGATCAAGGAAACCTGCAGACATCAGACAGCGTCGACGGGCCGTCAATATGTCGACGGACCGTCAAAGTGCATCGTCAACGTGCTTCTACGACCTTGTATTTGCAGGCGCAGGTCGACGGAGCAAGTTGATGATCCGTCGACACGTCGACGGGTCGTCGACCCGCTCATCCAACCGCGCCTCTGGAACTTTCTTGGACCATCTATATAAGTTGAGACACACGACTTTATTTCATTAATTTCACTTTTCCAAATCAGAGGAACTTCTAGAATATTCCTCTCAACATTTCCATCACCATAGTGAAGATTTAACAAGATCCGAGCCCCATAAACCCGAGCTTGTAAAGGGAAAGTTGCTTCTAGGGTTGGTAGAAGTTAAGGTTTTCCTTTGGAATTGAAGTTGGGGTTTCCTCAAGTGAATTATTTTCATCCAAAGATCATTCCTATATAACCAAAGGTGAGTCTTTTATCTATTTCATGTTATTAAAAGTATTGAGTGGTTGAAAGACTTGAATTAGAGAAGGAAGCAGAATATGAGCTCAAATAAGAAGATAATGGTATCTTGAGTAGTAAGTTAGTTTGAGTCATGATTCTTAGAATAAGATGAGTATAATCTTGTTGTGAATGATACCAATAACGTTGAGGAAGTATTATATGAGAAGGAATATGGTGTTGTGTTGTAGCTATAGTTGTGAATGATTTGAAAGGGAGTTGTGAGGATTGAATAATGTTTAAATTGAAGAAGCTTATTGATTATAATATTATGGGTGTTGTTATTGATGTTTGGGTGTTTTTTATAATATGGTGAAAGTTGTTGAAACAAAGGAAATGCTGCCCAATTGTTGTTAGCTTTTAGTCGCCTTAGCTTAGTCTTAAGCATGTTTCTAATGGTCTAACGCAATACGAATTCTCTTGAAAGTAGAGTGGTGAGCTTGGAAGGAGAACGCTTAGTCGTTAAGGAGACGTAAAGGTATGTGAGGCTAGTCCCCTTCTTTCAAAGGCAGGACTACTATACTATGATTTCTTCTCTATATTTCCATGACCTTCTTACATCTCAAAAGATGAAAGTTAAAGATTCTTAAGAGCTTCTTATGAGATAAAGATGAGATGTGCTCTATGATAATGATGATGATAATGATTCTATTACGAGCTTGATAATCTTATCTTTATGATTTCATTGATGTTATATCTTGTTGCTGCCTCACCTCATGAAATTAGTTCCTTCAAGGTGAGACATAGCGATGGTGATTATTCCATAACGTAATTGGAGGTTCCTGGCCTTACGTCACTCCGATAGAGTTACAGTTTTACTTGAGCTCTCATGCATGCTTCATACTATATATATGATTATATTACACCATGCTTAGTTGGCCGGGCAGTCACCACTACGATAGGCATAGTGGGAAGCCATGATGATGATTAGATTACACCGTGCCTATATGGTAGAGCGTACACCTGTAGTGGGTTTTTTGAGATGTTTACCCCGGACGCGGGCTAATGATAATCACACCATACCTATATGGGTGGGCAGTTTATATATGTATACATGATATGATGATGTTTATTATAAAAGTAGCATGCATGGCTCTGCCTTAAGAGGCAATCAGTTGCAGGTTACCTCTTTATCTTATGCTTTCGTATTTCTTGATTATGTCATTATTGTCACACCCCGATCTTACTAGGGTGTGATGGGCACAGTTGTATTCGGGCCGAGCGAACCCGTTGGATCTCTTATTACTCACATATTCTCTTTGGATTCTTAAATCAAATGAAAGTAAAATACATAGTAAAATCTTCAAAATCTTTTTGTCGTTTCTCAAATTAAACACAATCTGTAAGCGGAAGGGCTCCATAACATAATGTATGATAAAAGCATATCGGCTAGTGAAACCGTCTTCCAAAACTGACACTCTAGACCCACGACTCTGTCTGCAAAGCCTCTAACTTCGAACAACTGCACAGCACATATACTCTGACTCGGCAGCACTCCAGGACAAGTGGAGCCTACCAACTCTGCTGGACATCTTCTATGCAAGCTTCCACTATCCGGTGCAATTCCGCGGATGAAACGCGGCCCCTAGAAGAAGAGGGGTTAGTACGAGCTATGTACCGAGTATGTAAGGCAGAATAGCAAAATAGTAAGAGATATAAGCATGAATAATAACGGATATCATATCGTGAGGTAAAAGAATAACCTGTACATATGAACAATATCTGCATAGAAACATAGAACATATCATAGGATAATAGAGTAACCTGTGCATATGAGTGCCCCTGGGGGCGGATGCCATGCATGCTTGTCTGGTCATATGGTATCATGGCGCCGAACCAGTCGGCTCGCCCACATTGTGCCGAAATACTCCGGCTCGCCCATAAATCCCGCGTCCGGATGATAAGCCAGCTGACCAGGTGGCAATGAAACATGTTTCCCTTCCCATTCCCCACATATACATGTGTCCCATCCCCCCAACCCATGTACATATACAGGTATGGCATGCATGAGAGCCCAAAGAAAGTCATGTATTCGTCGGAGTGACGTAAGGTCGGAAACCTCCGATTACATTATGGAATAATCATGGTCGTCATGTCTCACCTTGAAGGAACGATAATCATAAGGCGAGACTACCAACGGAGAATAACATTAAGAGAACATAGAACATATCATATCGCATCATTTTATATCATATCATATCATCTCATATCATAGCATATCGTGTCATGTCATGTCGTGTCATAGACATTTTCTCATATCTGACATCATCATTGTCATCATAGAGTCATAGTCATTGTTTTAGTCATAAAAACTTTCAAAATCGTACAACTTGGATTTGGAAAAGAATGAATATTTTGGAAAATATTTAGGAACTTTTATAAAGAAAATCATGCCTTGGAATCGAGGGATTAGTTAAAACAACTATTATTTAGTAGTCGGAATGATGTCCAAAAGTTTCTTTTAACTGTAATACGGAAATAAGCCAAATGGAGCCATAGGAGGAAATTAGGGAATAGTGGGCCCACCTCGAGTCAAATGAGGTGGCGTATACAATTTACGTATGTTACGTTCCATGACGTTACCTTTGGGAGTTTTAAGGCGGGTCCTATTTGTGCGAGTTCTAGATGTTTAGGAGGTTTTTCTAACATTTCACACAATTTCTAGTTCAATTCTACTGAATGAAAAAGGGGAAACTTTAGGTGCGGATCCCGGAGAACGGAGGTGTCCTCGAGGTTCATATCTAACCTAGTATGCCTAAGACATGCCAAAGAAGGGAGAGTGAAGCCTTACATACCTTTTTCCGCTTCTTACGCTCCTCCAAATTCAAGTTCCAACTTCTCCAAAATCTACATTTGGTCACATTTACCAAACATTAATTAGGGCATTTAGAAGTTGAATCTTAACTTCACATTTGTCTACGAAATTTCGGCAGCATTTCCCAATAATGCGCCATCCCCGAGAATCCAACTCGGCCAAAAGTACAATAACAAACCCGAGAATGGAACTCGGCCACATTATCAATGGCAATACCAACAATTTAATTCAATTAGATTCCATTCAATTCATATAACTTTCAAACGATTCAATCAATATACTACTTCGTCCAACACTTTCCAATTTCAACAAAAACAATAACAACTTAATTCCTTCTTTCAAATTTAATCACATCTTACCAACATGGCCTCCACTCGGCCATAATACACACACACACCGAAATCTTCCAACTTCCATAAAATATTGGTAACCCATTTTTCTTATTCTAGACTCATAATCTATATCACAACCATGCATTAACCACATCATTTATACAAATATGAGAATTCATGCAAATAGTGTATTATCTTCTTCAACATTCTCATATCAATTACCATTTTGTTCCAAACCACCAAACTTACATTTTTCATCATGGAATCCATAATAACAACATATAAATACCAAATAGAATTAAATCACATGGCTTGTCAAACCACACCCCATTCGGCCACACCACAACAACAACATATTTCATGAATTTTCCATCCTTTCCCATACATTACACACACACACTACATAAAATTTTCTAGCATAATATCACACACACACACGGCCAATGCACAACACACATATTTCCATGAGTTTCATCCATTTCCACCTACCACAACATGCATGAATCATCTATAACATATGAGGGAAGATTGATTCTTACCTTTTCTCCTTCAAGTTCCCACTTGGCAAGAGTTATGAATTATGCAAATGAATGATTTTCTTGTTCCAAAATTTCTCCCATGTTGTAGAGAACCTTCCAATTACTTGAAATGCAAGAAGAAAATAATTTTTGGCGATCAATTTCCATGGCTTCCATTTTTTCCATGGTGGCCGAACATGGTCCCTTTATTTTTCTCCTTCTTCTTTTGTTTTCTTTCTTTCTCCCACTCTTCAATTAAAAGATGAACTCCCTCATATATATATATATATATAATCCTCATGGTCATGTGAGGGGCACATGCCCCTCTCTTCATTTTTCTAGATTTTTCCATCTTTTTCTTGAAATTTTCTTAAAAACAAAAGATGACTTATATCTTGCATTAGTGTTTCAGCCTTGGTCCATGTTTTTCACATGATCACATGACCATAAAAAGTGGGGCCCACATAGCCACACACACACTCACTTTGGACGGCCAACTTGCCCCCCCCCCCCTCTCTTTTTTTTTTTTTTGAACACTTTAGCCTTAAAACCTTTTGAACACCTTTTACCTTAAAAATTCCCGTTTTGCCCCTCGACTTTCCTCAATATTACCATTTCGCCCTTAGTCATTCTCGATATTTCCATACTAATAATATTCGTAACCAATATTCATAACCCACTTACACATTACAATAATTTGAAAGATAGTCACTTCCTTAACTTTTCGCGACCACCTCGAAATATCCAAACGGACGAAATACGGGCTATAACATCCTCCCCCCCTCTAGAACATTCGTCCTCGAATGTTCAACTGACCTTATAGGCGTCACAATACTTCGGGAGGGTCCCTTTTTATAGCTGCTCTTTCCTTCCTACCCGTTTCTTATCGTCCGCCTTATCTCGTCGTAATGGAATCACTTGGTATTTTCATGAACCCTTACTTCGTGTTAATATGGTCTCCCCCTTTTCGTGTCATCATTATCCTCCGTCCTTCCGTCATTTTTCTCTTGCTATTTCTTCATATGGGTCCTAAAGCTCGCTATTCCTTTCTAACACATAAGCCATGTTTTGGTACGCAATCTTTACTTAACGATCCGATGTGGCCATACATTTATTCTTTTATCTTTCCCAAAGTCTTATTACATTGTCGCTCTTAACACACTCGTTGTTACTTCACATTTCCCTTTCTCGGTTTTCCTTCCGCAACTTGCGAATATATTTTGAACTCCGGTTCCGATGTTTCCTTTTATCAGATTTCTTTTTCTAATATTTGAGAATGTTACGATCTCGCGCTTTGTCGATAGATTCTCTCGAGTATAATATGGTCTCCCCCCCCCTTTAAGGGGCTCCGCTTGTGCCAATGGCCCTCTTTTTTTCTCTTTGCGATACTATCTCCCTCACCTTCCTTTCAACCCTATGCCTCACATATCGAGAGCTCCTTACTTTTCACCTTTTCCGGCACCTTGATCTCTCCATTTCCAGCTGCTCACTCTCTTTCTCTTCCCAATATCATTACGCCTTCTCATCTCTATATATATATATATCCGCTAGTCCACAAAATACCTCCAACCACTGTTCAAGCCTATCCTAATTCTAGGGCTGTGTTGCACTTTTTCTCTTCACCAAGCTAATCCTAACCTTGTCTTACATGTCTTCTTAAGGCTTCCCAACCATCCTATATACTTTAGTTTTCCTTGGGCTACACTAACCTCCCATTTGTCTCTTATGTTCGAATATGCAGAGTTTTTTGTAAACTTCCCAGGGGGTCACCCATCATGGAATTGCTCCCACCTGAGCACGCTTAACCCAAAAACTTCACTGGAATTCGGTACCTTAATGTCGATATTCTCGCGTCCGCTTCCTCATATGACCTTTATTACATGATCTAAAAGTCGGAGTCTTACGACTTCCGGACATTTCCGTAACACGTCCTTTCTTTTACATTACTATTTTGCCCTTCTTGATTTCCAATGTTCACCTTCCGCCTAGTATATATATACTATTTTCCTATCTGGCGCCCGGCTCACGTAACGAGACAAATATATCCATCCGGTCTTACCTCGTTTGACTTCCACATCATCCTTCGCCTTTTTTTTTTTCCGCCGATAAGGGCGCCTACGGAAATCAACGATTAATATAATGAATCTTACTTCCTATGTCTTGGCTCTATCGCACGATCTAATGACAGAAAGAAGGTCAACCATTCCTAGATGCCCCGCAGCCTCCTGTCTATAGATGTGGCCGGCTTCACACCCATAAACAGGACTCTACCACCGGGACACGACTTTGCGACAACCCTTAGACCGACACGGCTCGATACCACTTTGTCACACCCCGATTTTACTAGGGTGTGATGGGCACCCGACCCCATATTCGGAGCCCGGCGAACCCGGCGACTTATATTACATACATATTCTCTTTGGATTCTTAAATCAAATGAAAGTGGAAAACATAGTAAGGCTATTAAAATCTTTTTGTGAAAAAAAAACAAAATCTGGGCTATGTGAAATCCATAACACAAAATATAAGGACACATCGGCTAGTGGACCGTCTTCCAAAACGACACTCCCAATACCCCGACTCGTCCGCAAAGCCTCTAACTTCGAACAAGACATCATGGCATAGCACGACTCGGCTACACTCCGGGCAAGTGGAGCCTCGCCGACTTTCTTGAAACATCTTCTATGCTAGCTTCGCATCGTACGGGTGTTCTGCGCGGCATGAAACGCAGCCCCCGAAGAAGAGGGGTCAGTACGAGCTATGTACTGAGTATGTAAGGCAGGAATAGCAACATAGTAAGAGATACAAGCATGAATAATAACAGGATATCATATCGTGAGGTAAAGGAATAACCTGTACATATGAACAATAACTGCATGGAAACATAGAACATATCATAGGATAACAGAGTAACCTGTGCATATGAGTGCCCCTGGGGGCGGATGCCATGCATGCTTGTCTGGTCATATGGTATCATGGCGCCGAACAAGTCGGCTCGCCCACATTGCGCCGAAATACTCCGGCTCGCCCATAAATCCCGCGTCCGGGATGATAAGCCAGCTGACCAGGTGGCAATGAAACATGTTTCCCTTCCCATTCCCCACATATACATGTATCCCATCCCCCCAACCCATGTACATATACAGGTATGGCATGCATGAGAGCCCAAAGAAAGTCATGTATTCGTCGGAGTGACGTAAGGTCGGAAACCTCCGATTACATTATGGAATAATCATGGTCGTCATGTCTCACCTTGAAGGAACGATAATCATAAGGCGAGACTACCAACGGAGAATAACATTAAGAGAACATAGAACATATCATATCGCATCATTTTATATCATATCATATCATCTCATATCATAGCATATCGTGTCATGTCATGTCGTGTCATAGACATTTTCTCATATCTGACATCATCATTGTCATCATAGAGTCATAGTCATTGTTTTAGTCATAAAAACTTTCAAAATCGTACAACTTGGATTTGGAAAAGAATGAATATTTTGGAAAATATTTAGGAACTTTTATGAAGAAAATCATGCCTTGGAATCGAGGGATTAGTTAAAACAACTATTATTTAGTAGTCGGAATGATGTCCAAAAGTTTCTTTTAACTGTAATACGGAAATAAGCCAAATGGAGCCATAGGAGGAAATTAGGGAATAGTGGGCCCACCTCGAGTCAAATGAGGTGGCGTATACAATTTACGTATGTTACGTTCCATGACGTTACTTTTGGGAGTTTTAAGGCAGTCGGGTCCTATTTGTGCGAGTTCTAGATGTTTAGGAGGTTTTTCTAACATTTCACACAATTTCTAGTTCAATTCTACTGAATGAAAAAGGGGAAACTTTAGGTGCGGATCCCGGAGAATGGAGGTGTCCCCGAGGTTCATATCCAACCTAGTATGTCTAAGACATGCCAAAGAAGGGAGAGTGAAGCCTTACATACCTTTTTCCGCTTCTTACGCTCCTCCAAATTCAAGTTCCAACTTCTCCAAAATCTACATTTGGTCACATTTACCAAACATTAATTAGGGCATTTAGAAGTTGAATCTTAACTTCACATTTGTCTACAGAAATTTCGGCAGCATTTCCCCTGTAAATGCGCCATCCCCGAGAATCCAACTCGGCCAAAAGTACAACAACAAACCCGAGAATGGAACTCGGCCACATTATCAATGGCAATACCAACAATTTAATTCAATTAGATTCCATTCAATTCATATAACTTTCAAACGATTCAATCAATATACTACTTCGTCCAACACTTTCCAATTTCAACAAAAACAATAACAACTTAATTCCTTCTTTCAAATTTAATCACATCTTACCAACATGGCCTCCACTCGGCCATAATACACACACACACCCGAAATCTTCCAACTTCCATAAAAATATTGGCAACCCATTTTTCTTATTCTAGACTCATAATCTATATCACAACCATGCATTAACCACATCATTTATACAAATATGAGAATTCATGCTAATAGTGTATTATCTTCTTCAACATTCTCATATCAATTACCATTTTGTTCCAAACCACCAAACTTACATTTTTCATCATGGAATCCATAATAACAACAAATAAAATACCAAATAGAATTAAATCACCATGGCTTTTCAAACCACACCCCATTCGGCCACACCACAACAACAACATATTTCATGAATTTTCTATCTTTTTCTAGCATAATATCACACACACACATGCTACATAAAATTTATCCATTCTTTTCCATACAACACATGTTCACAACACGCATATTTCCATACTTTTCATCCATTTCTACATTCTACGACACTCATAATCACCCATAACATATGAAAGAAGGTTAAATTCTTACCTTGTCCTTTCAAATTTCCTCTTTGTCAAGGTTATGAATTTGTCCAAGTGGAGGATTTTCTTGCTCCAACAATTCTTCCATGTTGAAGAGGCCCTTTGAATTAGTAGGAATATATGAAGAAAATAATTTTTGGGATCAAATTTGGAAACCCCATATTTTTTCCTCCATGGCCGAATAGGCCTTATAGTTTCTCCTTTTTTTTTTTTTTTTTTGCTTTCTTTTGCTTTCTCTCCCTCATATATATATATATATATATATATATATATATATATATATATATATATATATATATATATATATATATATATATATCCCACATGCATGTGAGGGGCACATGCCCCCTTTCTATATTTTTCTAGAGATTTCCTTTCTTTTTCTTGAATTTTTCTAAAATAAAAGATGACTTATTATTTGTCATCATCCTTCCCCCCTTTTTTTTTCACATGGCCATTATGGCCCTTCATGAAATTTCTTGAACATCATGTGAAATTACCATTTTGCCCCTCGCCTTCCACATTATTCCCATGATGCCACTTTGCGAATTTCCTTTTTCGCCCTCAACCTTTCTCAATATTCCATATCAACAACATTCCTAAATATTATTAATAACCCACTCGCACATTAAAATAGTTTTGGAAAGCGATCTTACCTTCCACCTTCCACGACTTCTTCAAATTATTCGAACATGTAAAATACGGGCTATAACATCCTCCCCCCCTTTAGAACATTCGTCCTCGAATGTTCAACTGACCTCATAGGCGTCATAATATTCTGGGAGGGTTCCCTTTTATAGCTGCTCTTCCCTTTATGCCCGTTCCTTATCGTCCGCCTTGTCTCGTCGTAATGAAACCATTTGGCCTTTCATGAGTTCCTCCTTTTTTTTTTTTTTTGTTCGTGTCATAGGTTTCCTTTTCTGGTACTTGAAATTATAGTAATCCCTTTCTAATATGATCTCCCCCCCTTTAAGGGGCTCCTTATATCAACAGTCCATCTATGAAGTCTCCGTTTATACTTTGCCTCTTATCCTCCTTCTAACTCCGTGCCTGACATCTCGGAAACTTTTTATCCTAAGTTTTCTTTTACCTTCCACCTATGTCATCCTTCTGTCCACATTTTCATTCACTACTCGTCCTTTCACCTTTAGTGTTATATCCCGCATTTTCGCAATCGGATAATTCGAGACAATTGCGAGGACGACAAGCAAGGTCCTATTTTTATTTTGTTAAGCATATGAATGGCTTAGAAGCATTTAGAAGCGGAATCATTAAGAAAGGTCAAGGGCATAAAGGAAAATTCAAATACGCCTCGTGGAATTATGGAGGAAGACGAAGGGTAAATTTGGAATTTGGAAAAATAGTTGCATGAATTACAAGAATTGGACATGAAATAATTGGGCTTGGAATAAAAGAATAAAAAGAGGAAAAGAGAGGGCCCAACCGGCCAAGGCTAGTCCAAGCCCATGGAAAATTAATTCCATGTGGTAAATAAATAAGAGACCATGTGTTCATCTAGAGAATTCAAGAGAGAAACAAAAGAAACTAGAGAAAAAAGAAGAAGGCCTTCGCCATAGAGAAAGGAGAAGAGAAAAGAAAAGAAAAATTTTCTAGCCTTCAATCTTGTTCCAAAAGTTGTTGTCTTTGTGGATAATCCTACTAAGTTGAGGGTCCTTAGCAAGTTGGAGTGCTTGTTAGAGCAAGAGCAACACTTATTCATGCAAGTTGAAATTCCTAGCCAAGTAGAGAATTGAAGAAGAAGGTAAGAATTCACTTTCTTTTTATGTGTTATGGATGGCTTTGTGTGTTGTAGCATGTAAAAGTGATGAAATTCATGGAAGGGGAGAAAACCATGTGTGGCCGTGTACCTATGGGTGTGTATAGGAATGATGATTTAACTATTTTATCTAATATATGGTTGTTGTTATTGTGAATGCTTTGTGGATAATGGAAATTGAATGATTTTGGAGAGGTCGTAGTTGTGTATATATATATGTTGTGGCCGTGTAGTGCATATGGTAGGTATAGCCGTGTATATGTGTTGAACTATGAAGAAAATGGTGAGCAAGTTTTATTTAGTATGTTGGTTGTTGTGTTGTGAATTGCATGTTCTAAATAAAAGCTTAATGAGTTTGGAGAAGTTGTGGTGGTTGGAGACTTGTTGGCAAAGTTTATGTAAATGGAATATAATGTTCTTGAATGTATGGAGGATTATGAGACTTGTATGATATTGTTGGTATATGAATTATTAGTTTGTTATTGTTTTCATTGGAGTTGGAAGGTCTTGATGGAAGTAGTATATTGATTAAGTTGTTAGAATGTATCTTGGATTGAAATTGGAAATTGTTAATATGGTTGCGATATTATGATTGATAGTTTGGCCGGGTTGAATTCTTGATTGTTGTTGATGAATTGGCTAAGATGATTTTTGGGAATGATGTATTTACAGAGGAAGTGCCGCCAAATTTCGGTAGCTGTTGTTTTAAGAATTCAATTTAAAGGCACTAATCATGTTTGGTAAACATGACCAATTTGTAGAGATTCTCGCGAAGTTGAGCTTGAATTTGGAGTGGCATAAGGAGCGAAAAGAGGTATGTAAGACTTTATTTCCTTTCTTTGGCATGTCTTAGACGTGTAGGCTTGATTTCGCGCCTCGGGGACTTTCCTAACTCTAGAAATCCGAGATTGAAATTAACTACTATTCATTCAGTAGAATTGAATTAGAACTTGCGTAGAATGTTGGAAAAACTTCTTGGACATCCGTAACTTACACAACAGGACTCGATTACCCTAAGACCCTCCCAAGTGACGCCATGAATTGTAACATACGTAAATTCTGATATGCCACCTCACCGACTCGAGGTGGGCCCACTATTCCCGAATTCTTTCCTATTGTCCCCTTGACTTATTTTCATTCTATAGTTAAGGAAAGTTTTTGGTTATTATTTTAACTACTAAATCATAGTTGTTTTAACTAATCCTCGATTCCAAAACCCGATTTTCCTTCCTAAAAGTTTACAAATGTTTTCCAAAATATTCGTTTTTCTCCAAAAACTAAGTTTTTCAATATTGCAAGCCTTAATGACTATGACGACGACTATGGCTCTATGATGAAAAATGATGATGCTATGATTAAAGGTTCCCGGCCCATGATTCCGCCGACGAGATGAGAACGTTAATTTTCTGAATTCTCAACTCTATCCATGAATAGTGTCTACTTCTAAAGATTCCAAGTGTATGACACGATGCCCTATGATCCTGTTCTATATTTTCTCATGATATTACTCCCCACTAATAGTCTCGCCTTATATAAATCATTCCTTCAAGGTGAGGCAAGCGCCCATAATTATTCTATAATGTGATCGGAGGTTCCCGACCTTACGTCACTCCGATAAGTACCTGATTTCTCTTGGGCTCCCCTGCATGCTATGATATATATATATATATATGTATAAAAATGTATTTGGGGAAAACTGGGAAAAAGGGCAGAGCGCTATGAGCGCTGGGCTATACTCACGGTGCATGTATCCGTACTTGACTTGATATCATCCCGGACGCGGGATTTATGGGCGAGCCGATGTATTCGGTGCTATGTGGGCGAGCCGATATACTATGCGCTTGATACTATGGTATGCTATGATACTATGATATACTATGCTATGCTATGATACTATGATATACTATGCTATGCTATGATACTATGATATACTATGCTATGCTATGATACTATGACCCACTACGACATGATATAAACTCTATTTTCTATATCTATGAAAAGAAATGTTTTTCAAAAAAAAAAAAAACAACAAGCATGCATGGTATCCGACTTCCTGAGGTGTTCCTATGCACAAAAGTTACTTTCTTATCTCGATATATCCATGACCCCATGATGTTGCTACTTATAATCTATGCTCTTGTTTATGTTACTTTCCATGTCTTACATACTCGTGACACTATTCGTACCGACGCCCCTTCATGCGGGCGGCGCGTTTTCATGCCGCGCAGTCGGGGGCGATGCGGATCCGATTCCTAGGAGTTCCTCGACATCTTTAACGGCCTCCGGTTGTTTCGGAGCCCCAGCCCTTGGTACTACTTTGTGTACATATTCGGGCACCACAAGATTTCGCCCCTTCCTATGTATATTGTGTACTATGTTTAGAGGCTCGTAGACAGATATGTACAGTAGCTATTTGCACTCCTGATTGTCCCCGTCGCTGTATAGTATGATCGTAAAGCCTATTAGTCTATGTTCATAGTTGTGCTATGCATGTTAATGTCATTAAAAAAACGGTGTAGTTCATACGTGCAATAAGAGTCAGCGGGTTCGCTCGGCTCCGAATACGGGGTCGGTGCCCATCACACCCTAGTAAGATCGGGGTGTGACACTTAGTTCGCTTGTTCGTAGTTCTTCCTTACCTGCGCATTTATGCTGTAGATGTGTGCCCATATCTCTCAAGCGTTCTGCTACTCTTGTTCTTAGCACAAAATCCTTACTATTTTTACTCCCCCTATCCTTGTTCGTCGAACCTTTAACCATATTCATATAGCTACACACTCCCTCTTTTATATATCTTCCACCTTAGCATTGTCACAAGCCCGAGCATTCTTTCTCTTACTTCACATTCCCCTATTCTAGTTACTATTCCTTTAGTCCTGCTTATCAGAATCGATCCTTGGACTTCACATATTCCTCTTTTTGTTCTATATCACGCACCTTATCCCTTTTGTGTACCTATCATTGAATTTCGGCCCAAGTAGTCTCGTGCTCGGTTGCTGGGATTCACATGTCCACCGACACGATCATATATGGGATATCCTACACCTTTATATATATAATCACCGTCAACTTGCCCACAAAATACATCCGTACACGTTCAAGCCTATCTAATTCTAGGGTCGTGACACACTACCTTCTTTTCCGAACTAAGCCACCTCCGTCTTACGCGTCCTCTTAAGGTCTCCATCCATCCATATATTCTAGTTTTCCCTTAGTTACTCTTAACCGCTCATTTGTCCCTTGTATCTTAATTTGTAGCTTTTGGTTCACTTCCTGCGGGTCACCCATCCCGAAATCGCTCCCAATTCCTGGCACGCTTAACCCCGAAACTTTGATGGAATTCGGTGCCTTAATGCCACTATTATCGCGTCCACTTTCTCGTATGACCTTTATTACCCGATGCGGAAGCCGCCGAAACCTTTACAACTTCAAAACATTTCCATAATACGTCCTTTCTTTGACAATTACCGTTTTACCCTTTTCCATTCCCGATGTTCACTTTTCGCCTGGGTGTATGACTATTTCCTGTCTGGCTCCCAGCTTCACGTAACAGAACAAATATATCCATCCAGTCTTACCTCTTTTGACTTCCATATCATCCCTCGCTTTTTTTTCCGCCGATACTGGGCGCCTGCGAAAATCAACGATTAGCATAAGGAATCTTATTTCCTATGACTTGGCTCTGTCGCACGATCTAATGACAGAAAGAAGGTCAACCATTCCTAAATGCCCCGCAGCCTCCTGTTTATAAATGTGGCCGGCTTCACACCCATAAACAGGACTCTCCTACAGACCGACTTTGCGACAACCTGACCGACCTCGCTTCGATACCACTTTTGTCACACCCCCGATCTTACTAGGGTGTGATGGGCACCCGACCCCATATTCGGAGCCGAGCGAACCCGCAGACTCTTATTACTCACATATTCTCTTTGGATTCTTAAATCAAATGAAAGTAAAATACATAGTAAAATCTTCAAAATCTTTTTGTCGTTTCTCAAATTAAACACAGTCTGCAAGCGTAAGGGCTCTATAACATAATGTATAATAAAACATATCGGCTAGTGGGGCCGTTTTCAAAACTGACACTCTAGACCCACGACTCTGTCTGCAAAGTCTCTAACTTCGAACAAACTGCACATCGCACATACTCTGACTCGACAGGACTCCAGAACAAATGGAGTCTAAGAACTCCTGGAACGTCTTCTACTCATCTGGTGTACCTGCGCGGCATGAAACGCAGCGCCCACAAAAAGGGGCGTCAGTACGAGCAAGGTACTGAGTATGTAAGGCAGGAATAGCAACATAGTGAGAGATATAAGCATGAATAATAACCGGATACCATATCGTGAGGTAAAGGAATAACCTGTACATATGAGCAATAACTGCATGGAAACATAGAACATATCATAGGATAGCAGAGTAACCTGTGCATATGAGTGCCCCTGGGGGCGGATGCCATGCATGCTTGTCTGGTCATATGGTATCATGGCGCCGAACAAGTCGGCTCACCCACATTGCGCCGGAATACTCCGGCTCGCCCATAAATCCGCGTCCGGCATCCCGCGTCCGGATGATAAGCCACCGACTGTGTGGCAATGAAACATGTTTCCCTTCCCATTCCCCACATATACATGTATCCCATCCCCCCAACCCATGTACATATACAGGTATGGCATGCATGAGAGCCCAAAGAAAGTCATGTATTCGTCGGAGTGACGTAAGGTCGGAAAACTCCGATTACATTATGGAATAATCATGATCGTCATGTCTCACCTTGAAGGAACGATAATCATAAGGCGAGACTACCAACGGATAATAACATTAAGAGAACATAGAACATATCATATCGCATCATTTTATATCATATCATATCATTTCATATCATAGCATATCGTGTCATGTCATGTCGTGTCATAGATATTTTCTCATATCTGACATCATCATTGTCATCATAGAGTCATAGTCGTTGTTTTAGTCATAAAAACTTTCAAAATCGTACAACTTGGATTTGGAAAAGAATGAATATTTTGGAAAATATTTAGGAACTTTTATGAAGAAAATCATGCCTTGGAATCGAGGGTGTTATATCCCGCACTTTCGTACGTCGGGACATCCCGGACTAGTTGCGGAAAGTTAAGGACAAGTGGATTCCGGGAGGTAAAGTAAAGATTTTAACCACGATTTATTTCAAAGTATGAATTGTTATGATTTCATTGGCATGAGATATTATGGAGTTTGGTATTAAAATTGGATTATGGAAAGCTAGGCATCTTATGAAAAATTTGGGGGCCAAAGTGAATTTTGAAAAGTTGTAATTTCATGAAAAATTTGGCCATGTGGCCGGCCACCTAAGGGTGGGCCATGGCCACATGGATGCCTACTATATGTAATATTAAGATGAAAAATTCATCACATGTTCATCATTTTTCCAACACTTAGAAACTTGGAGAGAAATTGAGAAGCTTGGAGAAACTAAGCCAAGCCATTCGGCCAAAGGGAGAGCAGCCGAGCAAGGGTGAGAAGAGAGGAAGAAAATAAAATTTCTCTAGCAATTCTACTCTATAGAAGGTGAACAACAACTTGGAGAGGTTGTTGGAGTAGTAGGAACAAGGATTAGTTTCAAAGCAATCCTAGCCAACTTGAAGAATCAAGTGAAAGAGGTATGGTTTAATCTTATTTTTCATATGTTATAGATGGTTTGTATGTGTTGTGAAGTATGGAAGTGAATGAAAAGTATGGAAATATGGAAGTTGGAGTGGTGGCCGTGTGGGTATGCTTGGCCGTGTGTATGTGTGGTGTTGTGTAAGGGTGGTGAGCTAATGAATTTAACATGTTTGTGTGTTGTTGTAATGTGTAGGAAATGAATGAAAATTTATTTGGTTATGTATGTTGGTGTTTGGCCGTGACTAGGGCTGATTTGTATGCTAGAAGTGAGCTAATGTTATCTAGTAATTTGGTTGCTATTGCTATGAATTTTTATGGTGTAAAATGAAGTTAATGATCCAAGTTGAAGATTGAGACCGTGTGGGCTGATTTGAGGCTTAATATGATGTAATGTGGTTTCTTGAACTTTTAAGAATAATGTTGTTAAAACATGGTTTGTTGATGTAATTTGTGAATTGTGAAGGAAGAAAATATGTTGTCGATATTCTTAATGTAGTTGATGGATTTCGGTAAGTTGACTTATTGTTTGAGTTGTTTGAACCTTATATGGATTCCTTGGGATGTTCCTAAGACGAATTTGAATGGCCTCGGATTATTATTTGCATACGTAAGCCTTGATGATAGTTTGAATATATGAAGTTGAATTGAACATAATTGAAATGCGTTGGAATATTCGAAGAAGAGTTATTGACATTACCATGTATTTTGGAATGGATTGTTGATGTTCTTGGTGTGGTTGTTGGGTTGTTGTTAGTTGTTTTGAGCCGAGTTAAATCTCGGGGGTGTCGTATTTATAGGGGAAGTGCTGCCGAAATTTCGGTAGCCAAATAGAAATCAAAGATTGGAAATGTCAACTCGCATGAATAGTAACTGGTAAAAGTGACCATTTGCAGATTTTTGACGAAACGGGACCGGAGTTTTGGAGAGCGTAAAAGCGCAAAAGGTATGTAAAGCTCCGTTTTCCTTCTCTTGGCACGTCCTAGGTATACTAGGCTTGAATTCGTACTTCGGGGACAACTCTACTCTTTGTAATCCACGTTTGAAATTGTCCCACTTTCTTTGGTAGAATTGAATTAGTTAAGTTGTAAGTAGGTAAGAAAGTGCTTAAACGCCTAAAACTTTTGTAAGTAAAACCCGATTACTTCAAGAACTTTCATAAGCGACTCCATAAAGCCTATTGTACATAATTTGTGTCCACCCCCGGTTGACCCGAGGTGGCCCACTATTTCCGATTCTATCCTTTTTGCAATTATGACTTATCTTCGAGCGGTTTTAAAGGGAACGTTTTAACTACTCCTCTATTTATTACTTAAAAATCGTTTAAAATATTCCGTTAAGTCCTATGATGTGTTCCGATATGTATCCCGAATCCGAACGTTCCGTTCCGACTTAACTCTCCGTGATGTCCGAAAGGTACGCACTATGACTCCGTCCGATTTCATTGATTCGATTTGTCATTTGATATGCCTCATCGAGTCTCTGGAAATATGCATGTCATTTTTATTGCATTAGTTTCTCACTACTCCACTCGTGGATGCCTCAATATTTCCCACACTGAGCCCGGGCCAGGATATGTTCTCAAGCGTATTTCTCTGCATTGTTCGCCGCGCCCCGTGTGAGGGGGGGTATATATACGTACATGGGTTGTGGGGTGTATGATGTGCCATGTACGCTTATGCCGATATCCGTTGATTATGTTCGATGTGGCCACGAGGTATGTTACGATCCGTTTCGGAGATATTCCCCGCTTCCGAAGTATGATGTGTTTTTTGGCGCGGGACGGAAGGAGCGCCTCTCGTTCGTTCACCGAGCCCCATAGCGGGGCCGGCTTTGCATATGTTTTCTTTCGTATGCATCACTTATGATTTCGATACGCATTTTTGATTACCTATGTACCTGTTTGCTTTCGCATATTCTTTCGATTTTAGTTTTACTTATTACGCTCTCTGCTTACATATTCAAAGACATTTTCCGCATCGACCCCTTTCTTCGGGGTCGCGTTTCGTGCCACGCAGTGGACGTACATCCGAGTTGTTGATTCGCCGCTAGGTTATTTGCTCTCCATTTCGAAGTGCTCCCTTGTCCGAGCCCATATTTTGGTATAGACTTTTCCGTTACATTTGTACATATTTATTTCGGGTACGACGGGCCCCGTCCCGTCATATGATTACGTTTTGTTCGCAGAGGTCTGTACATGTGGTGTGGGTTCTGTATATGTTTGTGAGTTTTGCGTACGATTATAGCTTATCTATATGTTGTAACGGCCTTATCGGCCTTCGTGCGCTATATCTGCTTGACCTGATTAAATTATTGTTTCCGTTTACTTTTAATATTTTGCTAATTTAGGATAAGGTACGTGTAAGTACCCGCCTAGGGTACGAGTCGCGCCTACGGAGTTGGGTCGTGACAGAGGGATTAATTAAAACAACTATTATTTAGTAGTCGGAATGATGTCCAAAAGTTTCTTTTAACTGTAATACGGAAATAAGCCAAATGGAGCCATAGGAGGAAATTAGGGAATAGTGGGCCCACCTCGAGTCAAATGAGGTGGCGTATACAATTTACGTATGTTACGTTCCATGACGTTACTTTTGGGAGTTTTAAGGCAGTCGGATCCTATTTGTGCGAGTTCTAGATGTTTAGGAGATTTTCCTAACATTTCACACAATTTCTAGTTCAATTCTACTGAATGAAAAAGGGGAAACTTTAGGTGCGGATCCCGGAGAATGGAGGTGTCCCCGAGGTTCATATCCAACCTAGTATGTCTAAGACATGCCAAAGAAGGGAGAGTGAAGCCTTACATACCTTTTTCCGCTTCTTACGCTCCTCCAAATTCAAGTTCCAACTTCTCCAAAATCTACATTTGGTCACATTTACCAAACATTAATTAGGGCATTTAGAAGTTGAATCTTAACTTCACATTTGTCTACAGAAATTTCGGCAGCATTTCCCCTGTAAATGCGCCATCCCCGAGAATCCAACTCGGCCAAAAGTACAACAACAAACCCGAGAATGGAACTCGGTGTCACGACCCAACCCCGTAGGCCGTGACTAGTGCCCGAGCTGGGCACCCGTACAAACCTAGCAACCATATCGTCCTACTAATAGCATGAGTATAGTCGAAGGCATAGCTGACATACACATACATACGCATATACATATCGGACATAGGCCGGTAAGGCTGCCAAAACATAAGGACACAAATCGTACCAACACATCCGTACAGAACTCGCCCACAACCCACACGTATATGTCTACAGACCTCTAAGAGTCATAACAAAAGCATATGACGGGACAGGGCCCCGCCGTACCCATGACCAAACACATATATACAAATAACAGGAATGTCTGTACCAAAAGTGTAGCTCCGGATCAAAGGAGCTCTCCAACAGCAGAATGGACGCCCTAAGCTGGCGAATCACTGGAACGTCTATCTGTACCTGCGCGGCATGAAACGCAGCCCCGAAGAATAGGGGGTCAGTACGGAAAATGTACTGAGTATGTGTAAATACGTAACCATAGGAACAAAAGTACGAAAGTGGATGTAATATGCAAAGTATCAAAATAAGTAGTTAAAATACAAATCATGCATAGGCTCTTAGAACGGTGGTCGCCCGCCTGTCGTTGGCCCCACGCCACAAAGATCACACCAGAAGAATTTCATATCTCCGTAACCCGACATATCCCCGTAACACATCATAGCCAACCAACACACCATACACAGCATCACACCAAACGGAACCCGGCCCTCCGGAGAGGAGCTCGGAGAACCGTAACACAGCATCACACCGGAATATATATCATAGTGCGCACGAAGCATATCCGGCCCGGGATCCGGTGAACGAGGTAATGACCATAAGCACGAGCAGAGTCGTGAGTAACCATATGCATAAAATCATAATCATAAGTCATCAAACAAGTAAAAAGTCCATATGCGGAAGTTAAGACAAAATAGTACAAAGTTTTTCTCAAAAGTCATTAAGAGTAGCATAGAAAAGCCGCGGGCCCCACGGACGGGTTCCGACCCCCATCCGAGCCCGACTATGATGGTTGGGGAAAAGTTATGCCTTATGAAGTTACCTATTATGTTTCGGGGCGATCCGAGCTCATATGCAAAAGTTACGGACGTTTGAAGTTCGGAACCTTTTTGTAGCAAAATGCTTTGCAAAACTCTTAAAAATATAAGAAGCTTAATTTGGTTACCTTAAAGAATAAGTCTTGAAGAAAGAATAAAGTACATGTTTAGGCTCGGATCTTAAGAGTGGAATTACCCGAAGCTCGGGTCATAGCCTAGTTAGTACTAAGACATGCCAAAAAGAGAAAGTTACGCCTTACATACCTTGGCCGCTTCTCGAGCTAATCCAAACTCAGGCCTCGGCTCTCCAAAGTCTACACAACGTCAATAAATACCAATCATTAACTATATGCATTTAGGAAATTCAATTCCAAACTACTTCTCAATTCTACCAAAAATTGGGCAAAGACCTCCCCTGTAAAATTCAACAACCCCGAGATTTCAACTCGGCTAATTCTTCAACAACAATACCAACAACCATTTTAATAACACTAACAATTCATTCAAAATACATTATAATGCTAATAACTCTTCTCCAAATATCCAACAATACTCCATTTATGTTCAATTCAATCTCGTACATTCAAACTAGCATCAATGCTTACATGTTCAAATAATAATCCGAAGCCATTCAAATACGTTTTAAGAACATCCCAAGGAGTCCATACAATATTCAAAACAACTCAAACACTAAGTCACCTTACCCGAAATCCATCAACTACATTAGGGACCTCAATAACACATTTCCTCCTTCCAAATTCATAAACTACATCAACAAACCATACCTTAACATTATTATTCTTACAAATTCAAGAACTACATTAAAACCATATTACTTCTTAAATCAGCCCACACGATTTTAGCTTCAACTTGGGATCATTAAACTTCATTCTTACATCATATAAAACATGACGACAACAACCAAAACACCAAATAACATTAACTCATTTCATGCACACCAAGCAGCCCCTAATTCGGCCACTCCACAACATATGACATTCCATGAGTTTCATTCATCTTCTACACATTACAACAACACATAAACATGCTAAATTCAATTACTCTCCATTCCTACACAACACACACATACTCACGGCCAAACACACATGCACGGCCACAACTTCAACTTCCATATTCCATGACTTTCATTCATTTCCATACTCCATAACACATACAAATCATCTATAACATATGAAAAATAAGATTAAACCATACCTCTCTCTCTTGATTCTTCAAGTTGGCTAAGGCTTGCTTGAACTAATTCTTGTTCCTACCACTTCAACAACCCTTCCATGTTGTTAAGCATCTTTTAAGGAGTAGATTTGCTAGAGAAAACTATTCTTTTTGATCACTCTCTCTTGGTCTCTCTCGGCTAGAAGGGTGGCCGAATGGCTCTCTCTTGAATCTTCTCTAAATTTCTTGAAATTTCTTGAACTTGGAAGATGATGAATATGATCCTTAGTCATCTTAATTCACTAATAATACATCCATGTGGCCATGGCCCACAACCTAGGTGGCCGGCCACATGGCCAAATTTTCATGAAATAACAACTTTTTAAAGTTCACTTTGGCCCCCAAATTTTCATAAGATGCCTAACTTTCCATAACCCAATTTTAATACCAAACTCCATAATATCTCATGCCAATGAAATCATAACAATTCGTACTTGAAATAAATCGTGGTTAAAATCTTTACTTTACATCCCGGAATCCACTTGTCCTTAACTTTCCGCAACTAGTCCGGAACGTCCCGACGTACGAAAGTGCGGGATATAACATTCTTCCCCCCTTTAGAACATTCGTCCTCGAATATTCAGTTAATCTTACAAGGTCTTACAAGGATCTCAGGGGGAGGCTGCCATTATTACTATAGTTTGCAGTCTCAGCTACCACTTATTTCTCAGCTATTCAAGTCCTCACTTCTCCGCTATTATCCTGCCATAGCACCTTAACACACCACATCTTCGGTACGCAATCTGCTTACCCTACGGGCCATGCAATGAAGTCCAATACCTTCCGAGTTGAGTTCTTCCTTTTATCGAACCTTGTTGTCCCTTTCGTGGGTAATGTCTTCAAGTATTTCTACTTGTAAAATTCACTCTCCCTTGATAGTCCGCTAGTTTCGATTACCTTGTTCATTTCACCTTATGATTCCCTTTTATTCAACTTGTAGCATTCTAGGCACACCATCTCGTGTTACTTCCTTGGCCAGATCTTGCTCCTACCCTTCCGGTTACACCTAATGTTATCATCTTTACGTGAATACGCGAAAATACCCAATTTAACCCAAAACGCATCTTAACGTCACTTTACTGACCCTTATGTCCTACCCTGTCCTTCCTTAACATATTCAGGACCTCGTAACCATCTCGTCTTTACCGGATTCAAACTTTCCTTGTTTAACCATTCGCTCGACCTCATTCTTAGTACATAGATATTCTTGACATAGCCACTCTTGACTTAGGTCAAATGTTTCCAATCTTGGTCCCACATACCCCTTTCGTACTTAACGTTTGCTAATAGCCCGTCTTATCACGCTCCTTTTCCTTCCTTTCCTTACTTTTTATTCCAGGGCTTGCTATCATTGGCGAATAATTCCACTACCTACATCTTACTTTTAATCCCGCACAAAGGGCGTTATCCTTCACAATACCTCCGTAATTTGCTTGTCACTTCGCTTTGTCATATTCATTCTTTTCTGTGAGCGTTCCCCTTTTTAAAGGTCGCATCATTTAAGACCTTCCACAATTTATTCCCGATACTGTCTCCATTTCGCATTTACTTCCTTCGCACTCACTTCCCCCCTTTAGGGATGTACTCATTCAAATCCCCCCAACTGTACTTTACCCTATACTTATATTTCCAGCTTCAGTCCGGCGGTATTTTAATTCTGACGTTCTGGTCCTCCAACCTTCCACCTACTTGCTTCCTTTCCTTTCCAAATATCATTGCATTCGAACTTTCCAAACTTAACCCGTGGTAACAACGACATCAACTTGCCTTATAACATTTGTGCCATTTATACTATTTCCCACTTAGGCTTTGCTACCTTGTCCGCTTAAGGCCTTTTCTATACCGCCTCAAGGGTTGCCGGAACACACATATCTGCTGATATAACCATGTATGGGGCACACACACCTGCGCAGACACGCAATCGCTGTCGTCTCACTTACAAGATATTTCCAATCGCTATTCAAACTCATTCCGATTCCAAAGCCGTGATGTACCCTTTTTTTTTTCTTTACCGATCTAATCTGCCTTGTTCTACGTGACCACTTAAGGTCTCGGCCCATTCCACACGCTCCACTTCCTTTGGACTACGTTAGCTTCTTATTTAACCCTTACGCCTGAATTTGTGAGATTCTCAAAAAAACTTCCCGGGGGGGTCACCCATCATGAAATTTCCCTCACCCTAGCACGCTTAACTTTGAATCTCCGTCAGAATACAATGCTTTAATGCTGGTATAATCGCGTTCTCTCCACCGCACGACCTTCGTCACGTAATTTGGAGTAAAGAAAAATCCTGACAGGTTTCCGGACGCCTTCGTGACACAATTACGGTTTTACCCTTCTTGATCCTCCACATTCACTTTTCGCCTACAAATGCGACTACTCTTCATCCTCGACTTCCGGATTCGTTATAATGATGAACACACCTTAATTATCCCGATTTACGAATATCTGGTTATCGACCCCTTACAACCCGGCTTACCGCCATTATGTAACAATTATGCAACAAATACACATATATAGAACAAATTTCAATAAATACTCGTATACCTGTGGACGAGCTGTCTCCAACCGATCTAGTGCTATAGAGCGAGGGGCGCTCCTCCTCGTCTTCCACCTCGTCTGTATCCGAGGGATATAGGTGGTCCGGCGACTCCTGGTTCACCGATGTCCAGGATAAAGGGCTAGAATACGGCGTAACACTTACTGAGGAAGCTGGCGGAACATAGTGCTCCACCATAGGAGCGACTGGCACAATGTCGGGGAGCTCCTCTCCCGGTGCCCCCGCCCCATACTCGGACGGATCCGTGTCGTAGCTGCTCTCTGGGGGATCCTCCTCACTGGGGGTCGCACCCGAGGATCGTCGGCAGATCCTCCGAAGGATCGGCCTCAATCGAACAGCTATCCTCTCCCGCGAGGCCCTACCTCCTCTCCGGGGGTCAAACACTGAGGGATCGTGGCGCAGATCCCCTCCGAGGGTCCGTCTCGACAGAGAATCGGGGCTCCTCCTCGCCGGGCCCCGGAGCCGGAGGTCCTGAGAATACTCTAGGGGCCTTATTAGCGCCCCCATCATCAGAAGCCGATCTCTTCATCTTCTATCACCCTGTACCTACCTGCAGAAGAAGGCGTCAGAAGTGGTCTTCCCTAGACTCTGGCTCTATCGCACGATCTAAGATAGAAGAAAGGTCATTGATTCCTAAATGCCCCGCGGCACCCCTCGTTTATAAGCGTGGCCGCTTCACACCATAAACAAGGCTCTGCCGGACACGGTCTGTAGACATTCCGAGGACTAACCGCTCTGATACCACTTTTGTCACGACCCAACCCCGTAGGCCGTGACTAGTGCCCGAACTGGGCACCCGTACAAACCTAGTAACCATATCGTCCTACTAATAGCATGAGTATAGTCGAAGGCATAGCTGACATACACATACATACGCATATACATATCGGACATAGGCCGGTAAGGCTGCCAAAACATAAGGACACAAATCGTACCAACACATCCGTACAGAACTCGCCCACAACCCACACGTATATGTCTACAGACCTCTAAGAGTCATAACAAAAGCATATGACGGGACAGGGCCCCGCCGTACCCATGACCAAACACATATATACAAATAACAGGAATGTCTGTACCAAAAGTGTAGCTCCGGATCAAAGGAGCTCTCCAACAGCAGAACGGACACCCTAAGCTGGCGAATCACTGGAACGTCTATCTGTACCGCGCGGCATGAAACGCACCCCGAAGAATGGGGGGTCGCACGGAAAATGTACCGAGTATGTAAAGCAGAAATACAGAACCATAGGAACAAAGTACAGAAAGTAGATGTAATATGCAAAGTATCAAAATATGTAGTTAAAATACAAATCATGCATAGGCTCTTAGAACGGTGGTCGCCCGCCTGTCGTTGGCGCCACGCCACAGCATCACACCAGAAGAATTTCATATCTCCGTAACCCGACATATCCCCGTAACACATCATAGCCAACCAACACACCATACACAGCATCACACCAAACGGAACCCGGCCCTCCGGAGAGGAGCTCGGAGAACCGTAACACAGCATCACACCGGAATATATATCATAGTGCGCACGAAGCATATCCGGCCCGGGATCCGGTGAACGAGGTAATGACCATAAGCACGAAGCGAGTCGTGAGTAACCATATGCATAAAATCATAATCATAAGTCATCAAACAAGTAAAAAGTCCATATGCGGAAGTTAAGACAAAATAGTACAAAGTGTCACACCCCGATCTTGATCAGGGTGTGATGGGCACCCGACCCCGTGACCGGAGCCGAGCGAACCCGCTGACCCTTACTACGTAAATTTTTTTTTGAAAACCTTTAAGACAAGTAAACATAAATAGATGACTGAAATACTCTTCTGTTGCTTTTAAGTCAAATAAAACATGTAACTGTATATAACTCGTGTTATAATACAATCTGACTCCCGGAACCCACGACTCTGTCTGCAAAGTCTCTAACTGTAATCAGAAATCCTGGCACGTGTGCTGTGACTCGGCTACACTCCAGGCCAAATGGAGCTTGCCCAACTTCGCTGGAACATCTTCTACCCTGGCTTCTATCCGTCTGGGTGTACCTGCGTGGCATGAACGCAGCCCCCGAAGAAGAGGGGTCAGTACGAGCAATGTACTGAGTATGTAAGACATGAACGGTAACAACATAGTAAAAGCTGTGCATATGAGACATATCATGTGTAAAACGGTAACCTGTGCAGAGTAATAACTGTATGGAAGCATAGACAGTATCACAGGATAGGGGAGCAACCTGTACATGTGAGTGCCACTCAGGGCGGAGGCCACGCACGCCTAGCTTTTTCTCTTTTCTTTTTTTCTCGAACACGGTGTTTCTTGTTTTTGTACATAGAAACATTCTTTTCGTAAACGGTATCTTTTATTTGCATATAGACGCCGATCCATCGGCTCTCCCAACCCCCTCCCCAACAAAGTGTCCCAAGTATTATATATATATATATATATATCACGAACGTACGCCGCGCACGGCTCCCATAAACCCCGCGTCGGCATCCCGCGTCCGGATGATAAGCAATTAATCAGTGGACACGCTGTTCTCCCCATTCCCCACATATACAAAGTGTATACAAATACATTCATCAATATCAGTGTATTATATACATTATTATATAAACAATTAAACGGCATGCGTGGGGAGCCCAAGGAAAAAGCTATAACGCTATCGGAGTGACGTAAGGTCGGTAACCTCCGATTTTATTATGAAATAACCATGGGCGCTTTATCTCACCACAGAAGGAACTAGTAGTAAGGCAAGACAATTAATGAAAAGTAATATCATGAGAAAGTATAACATAGGATCATAGGGCATCGTTCGTGTACTTAGATCTTTAAAGAAAAACACTATTCATGAGTAGAGCCGAGGATTCAAGAAATAGTTTAACGTTCTCATCTCGGCACTGGAATCATAGACTTGGAACCTTTATGTCACGACCCAGCCCCGTGGGCCGCGACTGGCGTCCTACTTGGACGCCCGAACAGACTTTCATATCAAATCATCATAATCTAGCTTAGTTCAAATATCGTACTCATCATTTTTAGCGTAATGAAAATAGATACTATCTTAGGCGGTCGCGCATACGTAAGTGCCGTATCAAAGTCGGGCGCGCGGAATATACCTCGCCGAACATATATACACATATACAAATACGAAGGGCCGTCATGGCCACCATAACCGACGGACCGCACTAAGATACAAATCATGAACAACCCGAACATACATAGGACCCACGACCCACATGATTTGTGCCACAAATCATATCGTAGACATATGACGGACAGTGGCCCCGCCGTACCCCAAATAGCTAAATCCCCCCCCCCTTTTTAAATTTAAATTTTAAAATTTTTTAAAAAAAAAAAATTTTAAAAAAAAAAAAAAATTTTTTAAAAAAAAATTAAAAAATTAGGGGCCCCCTTTTTTTTTTTAAAAAATTTTTTAAAACCCCCCAACAAAAAAATTTAAAAAAAAAAAAAATTTTTAAAAATTTCCAAAGGGGGGGGGGTTTTGGGGGGTTTTTTCGGAAAACCTTTAAAAAAAAGGGGCCCCCAAAATTATTTTAAAATTTTTTAAAAAAAATTTTTTAAAAATTTTTTTAAACCTTTTTTTTGGGGGGGCCCAATTGGCCCCCTTTTGGGGGAAAGTTTTTTTTTTTAAAAAAATTTAATTTTTTCCCAAAACCCTTTTTTTAAAAAAGAAAAAAAAAAAGGGGGGCCCCCCCCCTTTTTTTTTTAAAAAAAACCCCCCCCAAAAAAAAAAAACCCCAAATTTTTTTAAAAAAAAAACCCCCCCCCGGGAAAAAGGGGGCCCCCCCTTTTTTTTTTTTTTAAAAAAAAAATTTTTTTTCCCCCCCTTTTTTTAAAAATTTAAACCCCCACAAAAAAATTTAAAAAAAATTTTTGGGGGGTTTCCCCCCCGGAAAAAAAAAAAAAAAACCAAATTTTTTTTTTTTGGGGGGAAAAACCCCCCCAAAGGGGGGGGGAAAAAGGGGGGGAAAAAAGGGGGGGGTTTTCCAAGGAAAATTGGGGGGGGGTTTTTTAAAAAATTTTAAAAAACCCAAAAAATTTTTGAAAAAAAAAAAACCAAAAAAAAAACCCCCCCGGGGGCCCCAAAGGTTTTAAAAGGAAAAAAAACCCCCCCCCTTTTTTTTTTCCCCCCAAAAACCCCCCAAAAAAATCCAAAGGGGGAAAAAAAATTTTGGGGCCCCCAAACCCCCCTTTTTAAAAAAAAAAACCCCCAAAACCTTTCCAAAAATTTTAAAAAAAAAACCCCCCAAAAATTTTTAAAAAAATTTTTTTAAAACCCCCAAAAAAAATTTTTTTTTTTAAAAAAAAAAAAAAAAAAAAATTTTTTAAAAAATTATTTTAAATTTTTAAACTCCCCCCAAAATTTTCCCAAAATTCTCCTCCCCAAAAATTCAAGATAACACCCCTTTTAAAACAATCGGAAAATTTTTGTCCTTAACCCCCCAATTTGGGTTTGGAATGCCCCCAACGTACGAAAGCGGGATATAAAAAAATTTTTTTCTCAAAATCTTAAAAGATAAAAAACCCCGCCCCCCCCGGACGGGTTCCCCCCCCATCCGCCCCGACTATGATGGGGGGGGGAAAGTTATCCTTATTTAATTATGTTTGGGGCGACCCCATCATATGCAAAAGTTAGGGATTTAAGTTGGAACCCTTTTTGTAAAAAAAAAGCAAAACTCTTAAAAAAATAAGAACCAATTTGGTTACCTTAAAGAATAAGTCTTGAAAAAAGAATAAAGTACATGTTTAGGCTCGGATTTAAAGGGGAATTACCTGGGCATACCCTAGTTAGTACAAAGACATGCCAAAAGGAGAAATTACCCCTTTCCCTTGGCCGCTCGGTTACTGGCCCCTCCAAAGTTACAAATCAATAAATACCAATCATTAACTATATGCATTTAGGAAATTCAATTCCAAACTACTTCTAATTCCCCGAAAAGGGGACACCCCCGAATTCAAAAAACCAGTTTACTGGCTAATTCTTAACAACAATACCAAATTTAATCCTAACAATTCATTAAAAACATTATAATGCTAATAATCTTTCCCCAAAATACCCAAACAATACTCCATTTATGTTCAATTCAATCTGTACATTCAAACTAGCATCCGTTACATGTTCAAATAATAATCCAAAGCCATTCAAATACGTTTTAAGAACACCCCAAAGGGCCATCAATATTAAAACAACCAAACCAAGTCCCCTTCCCAAATCCTAAATACATTGGGACCCAAATAACACTTTTCCCTCCTTCTAAATTCATAAACTACATAAACAAACCATCCTTAACATTATTATTCTTCAAATTCAAGAACCATTAAAACCATATTACTTCTTAAACCAGCCCACACGGTTTAGCTTCAATTTGGGTCTTAAACTTCTTTTTACTCATATAAAACATGCGACAACAACCAAAACACCAAATAACATTAACTCATTTCATGCACACCCAAAACCCCCCAATTCGGCCACTCCACAACCATGACATTCCGATTTCATTAAAACTTCTCATTTCAACAAAAAATAAACATCAAACAATTCCTCCATTCTACACAACACACCCATCTAAAGGGCCCATGAGGCCCCAACCCATTTCCATATTCCATGACTTTCATTCATTTCATACTCCTAACACATACAAATCATCTATAACATATGAAAAATAAGATTAAACCCCCTTTCCTTGATTCTTCAATTCTAAATTCTTTTTAACAATCCTTTTCCCCCACTCCAATAACACCTCCATTTTTAAGATTTTTTCAAGGAAAATTGCTTGAAACAAATTTTTTCTTCAATTTTTTTTCCCTTTGGGGTTTTCCTAGGGAAAATGGCCCCTATGCTCTCTTTCTCCTTTTTAAAAATTTCTTGAAGTTTCTTGTTTTTAAATAAGAAATGGCCCTTATCTCTTAATATACACATAATAAACATCCTTTGGGCCCTGGCCCACACCCCCTGGCCAGGTCCAATTTTTTTAAATTTCAAGTTTCAAAAAAATTTAAATTTTGGCCCCAAATTTTTAAAGATGTTTCCCTTTTCCCTAATCCAATTTTAATCCAAAATCCCTAAAATTTTCCCCGATAAAAACATAAACCCTTGGGGCTTTTAAAAAATCATGGGTTTAAAAACTTTACTTTATGGGAATCCTCTTGTCCTTTAAATTTCCCAAAATTTGAATGTCCAGGGCCGGGAATAAAACCCACCACATTATCGGCAATACCAACAATTTAATTTAATTAGATTCCATTCAATTCATATAACTTTCAAACGATTCAATCAATATACTACTTCGTCCAACACTTTCCAATTTCAACAAAAACAATAACAACAATTCCTTCTTTCAAATTTAATCCATCTTACCAACATGGCCTCCCTCTACCATTACCACACATTTGAAATCTTCCAACTTCCATAAAAATATGGGAACCCATTTTTCTTATTCTAGACTCGAATCTATATCACAACACCCTTAACCACATTCTTTTTTACAAATATGAGAATTCATGCTAATAGTGTATTATTTTTCAACATTCTCATATCAATTACCATTTTGTTCCAAACCACCAAACTTACATTTTTTCATCATGGGAAACCATAATAACAACAAATAAAATACCAAATAGAATTAAATCACCATGGCTTGTCAAACCACACCCCATTCGGCCACACCACAACAACAACATATTTCATGAATTTTCCATCTTTTCCCATACATTACAACAACCAACCAATCATGCTACATAAAATTTATCCATTCTTTTCCTACACAAACTCACACACCACGACACAACCCACACCATACGGGTATAGACTTACATTTTCTAGCTTTCATTCATTTCTACATTCTAGACACTCATAATCACCCTACATATGAAAGAAGGTTAAATTCTTACCTTGTCCTTTCAACTTTCCTCTTTGTCAAGGTTATGAATTTGTCCAAGTGGGATTTTTCTTGCTCCCAAAAAGTCTTCCATGTTAAGAGGCCCTTGAATTAGTAGGAATATATGAAGAAAATAATTTTTGGGATCAAATTTGGAAACCCCTATTTTTCCTCCATGGCGAATAGGCCTTATAGTTTCTCCTTCTTTTTTTTTTTTTTTTTTTTCTTTTGCTTTCTTTGCATAAGATGATGACCTCTCCCTCTATATATATATGCATATCCCAATGCATGTGAGGGCACATGCCCCCCTTCTATATTTTTCTAGAGATTTCCTTTCTTTTTTTTGAATTTTTTTAAAATAAAAGATGACATTATTTGTCATCTCCCCCCCTTTTTTTCACCCATTTGGCCC
>NC_081342.1:41436547-41461390 GCF_029784015.1 Lycium ferocissimum | reverse complement strand
TCTTTCTCTTGATTTCTCTAGAACTTAAAATGATGAAAGCTTGCCTTCTTTGATCATCCCTCCATATATATATATATATATTAATATGGCACACGACCATTCACGTCCAAGCACATGGCCGGCCATGTGCTCTCCTTTTCCTCTTTTTTTTTTTTTTCTTTTCCCTCCAAATTTCTTCAAATTTCTAGAGTTTTCCAAATGACAAAAGTTGAATTCTTGCCTTGTCATCTTTGTCCACAATATGTCTTTGGCCACCAAAGTATAAGATGAACACATGGTTTATTGCATGGCTTGCAACAAGTGGCCAAGGCACAAGTGGGACCCACGGCCACATTGGCTTTTCCAAAAATTCATGAACTAAAGAAACTTCTAAATTCCACATTTGCCCTCAATATTCCTTGCCCATAATATTTACAAGCGACTTGCGCATTAAAACAAAATCGGAAAATGGCATTGCCCTTAACTACCCGCAAGTTGTCTTACAACATTCCAACGTACAAAATGCGGGATATAACATAACCCAACGCCTGAAGCATCACAATAGACAACATAACCTTCCAATCCCTTTGGAAGTGTCAGGACTGGGGCAGAAGTTAATCTATCCTTTAGCTCTTGAAAATTACGTTCACAAGCATCTGTCCATTGAAACTTAGCTAATTTCTGGGTCAGCTTCGTGAGTGGTGCAGAAATAGAAGAAAAGCCTTCTACAAATCTCCTGTAATAACCTGCTAAGCCTAGAAAACTACGGACCTCCGTAGGTGTTGTGGGCCTTGGCCAAGTCTTCACCGCTTCAATCTTTTGGGTATCTACCCAAATACCATCGGCTGAAATAATATGCCCCAAAAAGGTCACCGAGTTCAACCAAAATTCACACTTAGAAAATTTGGCAAATAACTCTCGAGTTTGAAGAACTCCAAGAAAGGTACACAAATGATCCGCATGTTCTGCCTCGGACCTAGAATATACCAGGATATCATCAATGAACACAATCACAAATAAATCTAAGAAGGACCTGAACACATTGTTCATTAAATCCATAAATACTACCTGTGCATTAGTTAGCCCGAAAGACATTACCCGGAACTCAAAATGGCCGTATCTGGTTCTGAAGGCTGTCTTAGGAATATCTTTCTCTGTAACTCGCACTTGACGATACCCGGATCTCAAATCTATCTTTGAAAACCATTTGGCGCCTTGCAATTGGTCAAATAAATCATCAATCCTCGAAAACAGATATTTATTGTTGATTGTCACTTTATTTAGCTACCGATAGTCAATGCACATTCGCAAGGAGCCATCTTTCTTTCGGACGAACAACACGGGTGCTCCCCACGGGGATGAACTAGGCCTAATAAAGCCTTTCTCAAGCAAGTCCTTCAATTGTTCCTTCAACTCTTTCAACTCTGCGGGAGCCATTCTGTAAGGAGGGATAGATATGGGTTTTGTGTCCAGTAGCACATCAATAGCGAAATCAATCTCCCATTCGGGAGGGAGAGCTAGAAGCTCTTCCGGGAATACATCCAGAAACTCATTCACCACGGGGACAGATTGAAGAGTTGGCGATTCAGCTTCTGTATCTTGAACCCGAACTAGATGGTAAATACAACCTTTGGCGATCATTTTCCTTGCCTTGAGATAGGAAATAAACCTACCTTTGGGGACACAATATTTTCTTTCCATTCTAAAACAAGTTCTCTCGGAAACTGGAAGCGAACCATTTTCATTCTACAATCAACATTGGCATAGCAAGAAGCCAACCAATCCATGCCCATGATAACATCAAAGTCCACCATTTTTAACTCATGTAAATCAACCATAGTATGATGGTCACAAATCACAACCACACAATTTCTATATACTCGACTAGCTATTACCGGTTCACCAATGGGTGTAGATACCTCAAAAGGTTTGATCGACTCTGGTTTGACCCTAAACTAACCCGCAATATGTGGAGTAACATGTGACAATATGGAGCCCGGATCTATCAAATCATATACATCATGAGAAAATACCGATAATATACCTATGACGACATCAGGGGAAGACTCAAGATCTTGGCGTCCAGCCAAAGCATAAATACGGTGCTGAGGACCACTAGAACTAGGAGCTCTCCCTCTACCTTTACCATGGCTGACCGGCGCCTGTGAACCTTGCCCCATAGGGCGTATCAATAATGAAGATCCGGCTGCCGATCCTGAAGGCTGGACTCTACCCCTACCACCAACCAAGGGGCAATCAGGCATGATATGGCCTAGCCGACCGTATGTATAGAAAACCTCTGAACCTAGTCTACACTGGACCCAATGTAACATCCCACACTGGGAACACCGTGGAATGGGTGGCCTAGCCTGACCAGAATCACCCCTGAATTGAGAACCCGAAGCCCTGAAACTCTGACTCGGCCCGAAATTAGTAGATCTATCAAATCTCTGGCCTGTAAACCCTGGAGGCGCACTAGTCATAGAATGGCCTGAATGCCTAGAAAACTGCTATCTTGGCCCGCCTTTAAACTCACTTGTTGGACCTGAAGATCTAGCCCTCTTGTTATATCCTCTATCATTCTCACGCTCACTTCTTTGCTGTTGTTGGCTTTCTTCCAAATTCTGGGCATGGGCTTAAATGCATGAAATATCCATATTGTCCTGAAGGGACACAATCAAGCACCTATCCATCAAATGTGGCCCTAGGCCTCTCACAAATCGGTGCACGCGATCACCCATATCCACTACCATAGTCGGGGCATACCTAGCCAAAGAATTAAAGCGGAGACTATACTCTAAACCACTCATACTTCCTTGCCTAATATTTAAGAACTTATTGGCTCTAGCTCGCCAAACCTTTAGAGGCAAGTAGTGTCGGAGAAAGGCATCCAAGAATTCTTGCCATATTGGGGGAGGTGCAGTGACTCCCCGTAAAGCCATCCAAACTGTGTACCAATGAACCGCGACATCCCTCAATCTATAGGATGATAGCTCCACCGATTCAATGTACAAAACATACATTAACCGAAGTGTCCTCAACATCCCATCAATAAAATTCTGGGGGGTCCTCATCCGGCTTTGACCCGAAGAATTCTGGAGGGTTCAAGCTAATAAAATCACGGGCCCTTGCACTAACAACCCTATCACCTTGCCCTGTACCTTCCCATTGAGCCTGAGCGGCAATCAACTGAGTAAGTAAATGAATGGCCTTTTTCACATCTAGGCCTGAAATGTCCGGTGGAGGAGCTGGAGGTGCTGAAGCTGGGGCTGAGGCTCCCTCATGCTCCTTAAAAATAGATACTGAGTGAGAGGACTGAGATTGAGCCACATTCTGGGACTCACTTTCCTCTACAACCGTTGGCGGTGCTCTTTCAGCCCGTTTTTCTACCACTATCTTGTCCTTTTGGGCTCCTGTAGCTTTTCTCTTTACAAGCATTTCTAAAATACATAATACACGGTTAGGGAAAAGAAATCCTTATATCATGGCTCTATCGCTCGATCTTATGAAGAAAGAAGGTCATTCGTTCCTAAAATGCCCGCAGCCTCCTGTTTATAAGTGTGGCGTGCAACACACCCATAAATAAGACTCTGCTTGACACGGCTCGTAGACACACCCTAGGATAGAACTGCTCTGATACTACTTTTGTCACGACCCAATCGGAGGGCCATGACGGGCACCCTCTGCTAACCCACCCGGGTACCTCTTATCGTACTCTTATATTCACATCTAGGTGAGCCGCATGGCTTACTCATAATTTATATGCATCAATAGTGCTAATCTCGTTGGGCAATAACACATTTATATCATCATCAATAACAATGCCCATATCCATATCCACAAGCCGACGAGGCTATCAAAATGATATACAAAATATGATCCGACAAGGCTAAGGACACCTAATCATATACAACTGTCTACGAGCCTCTAAGAAGAGTATAGTATGTTACATCATAGAGGCGGGACAGGACCCAGCCATGCCCATAGGTATGTACACAAAAGAATAAGACCAAAAGCTATAGCTCCGGACGAAATGGAGCTCCTCTATGCAGTCCCTGAATAAGCTATCTATGGATCAAGCCTGTCTCCCGGTCCACCTGCGGGCATGACGCAGCGTCCACAAACAAAAGGACGTCAACACGAATAATGTACTGAGTATGTAAAGCATAATCAACATCATAATAGGGGCATAAGAGACAGCATAAGAAATAGCATAAGATGGGAGAATCTGGAGATAGTAGCCATCATCGTAATTACTTACTTGTCTTTAATAGGGAGCTTCCATTTCTAATACGTGCTCGTGTACATACATATATACGTATACAAATATCCATATCCATATCCATATCTGTATTCATACACATATTTCCATCCATAGCATACCTGACCGTGAAGGTTCGGTGGTTTCACATACCCGGCCATGACAAGGCTCAGTGTCGTACATACCTGGCCTTACCAAGGCTCAGTGTTATCCGTACCCAACAGCAGTGGTGTGCGCGCGATAGGTATCATACCCGACCATATAAGCTCGGTATTACATAATAGTCATAAATAAAAGTGCATAAGTATCATCAACATCATTGCCATCATCGTTTTCGTTACATCTATCCTTATAGGATCAACTATCATATAAAGGAAGTACTAGTATCGTGAAAGTATCGAGAATCATGAGCTTTGGTACTCTTAGAGGTAGAGTCATTTATAAGTCATTATGGAACTCATGTAAGGATATATATATATATATATATATATAGCAAGGGAACCATGCCTTAATGTAAGAAGGGTTAGCCTTACATACCTCTTTGTCTCCTTAACTATTTAACGTTCCGTGTTGAAGCTTGAATAATCTACATTTGGAAGGATTCATAACATTGTTAGGCCTTAATGATACTCCTAAATTCAAACTAGAATAATTCATAACCTAATGAAAATTGGGAAGCATTTCCCCTATTTCGTTAACTTCAACCATATCACAAAACAACTCCCAACAACCACAATAATATCCACAATATCATAATCAATTATTCACATTCGATTTAGCCTTTAAAATTCATCCTTGTGTTCAACTTATACCAATAACTTCACACCCATTTAAGCACATTTCCGTACAATGCTTCCTCATCACTATTACTATCTTCCATAACAATATTATATCCATATTATACTAAGAATCATAACTCAAGTTAGCTTACTACTCAAAAACTGTTATATCCCGTATTTTGTGCATTGGGACAATCCGGATTAACTATGGAAAGTTAGGGACAAAACCATTTCGGGATGTGAAGTCGGGACTTTTGACCTTCGATTTCGTTATAAGACCTAAATTGCTCATGAACTTGTTGGCATGGAACATTTAGGAAAATTTGGGACCAAAAGTGGTATAATTGAAAGTTGGAAATCATGCATTATTTGGCCATTTGGCCGTGTGAGTGGGAGGTGGATCCCACACATTTTGTGGCCAATTTTAATTGGTCCAACACATGTGTGGGCCATGGACACATGTATAATTCATGTGGGAGCATAAAAGATGACTACTAATTCATCTTCCTTCATTCTATACTTAGAAAAAAAACAAGAAGTTGAAGAACAACTCCAATAACCATTTGGCCAACCCTTAAAAATTCCAAGTCCAATTTGAGCCATCCCAAAAATATTTCTTTGATGCAAATCCACTAATTGGAGGTCCCTAAGTAACGTGGAAGTGTTGTTTGGGTCATCAAACCATTCGTTGTGTAGATCGCAAACCCTAGCCTATTTGTGAAGTTGAAGAAGAAAGGTAAGATTTAATCTTATTTTATGTGTTATGAATGGTGTATGCATGTTGTAGTATGCTAAAATGGATGAAAATCATGAAATATGGCATGTTGGAGTTGAGGTTGTGTGTGTAGTGCATGGCCGTGTAAGTGTGTGTGTGTTGTGTTGTGTTGAAGCAATGAACTAAAGTCTAGTTAGCATGTTGTGATTGTTGTAGAGTGGAGAAATGAATGAAAATCATAAAGATGGAAAGTTGGGGTGGTGGCCGAATGTGGCCACCCTTGTGTAAATGTGAATGAATTAATTCTATTTGGAATTTGATTGTTGTCGTTGTGAATTCTATGTTGACGATAAGAGTTTAATGACTCAAATTGGTATTGTAAGTGTTGCGGGCTGATTTTGAGGTTCTTGTGCATTTGATGTGAATTGTATAATTAGGAGAATGACATTGTTAGAGTGTGAATTGTTGGTGCAAATTATGATTCGGAAGTTGAGAATGTGTTATGGATGTTGTTCACGGGTTTGGGGCAATTTCGGGTGAATTGGAGTATTTATTGGATTGTTGGAAATATTTTGTGAATTGTTTATAATGTTCTTGAATATTGTTGATATGGGTTCGGGTTGGTATTTGAATGTATAAGCGTTGATGTTGGCTTGAAGGTAAGCCGTTGAATTGAATATAATGAAGGTTGTTAAATGAGGTAAAGGAGGGTTATTTATGTTATATTGCTTTTTGGGTTGATTATTGATGTTGCTAGTTTGGTTGTTGGTGTTGTGTTGTTGATTTGGCCGAGTTAAATTCTCGGGGTTGGTCTATTTACAGGGGAAATGCTGCCCAAATTTTCGTAGAATTATGTGTTAGTTTGGAAATGAACTCTTAAATATTTATAGTTGACATTGGCATTTATTGATGTTATGTAGACCTCGAGGAGTCCGAGACATAGGTTGGAGTTTGGATTAGCTTGGAGAGCAGACGAGGTATGTAAAGCTCAATTCTTCCTTCTTTTGGCATGCCTTAGTCGTAAATAGGCTATGACACGAGCCTCGAGGAAATTCTACTCTTGCGATCCGACCATGTCTGTGATTCTTATTTGTTTCTTGGTCTTCGTATGCATGATGTGATGAAATATTGGCCCCTATGTCTTTTGTATGACTAAGTTGCATAAAAGTTTGGTTTTTAAAAGAGTTTTGGTTCCCAAATGATTCCGAAAACTACGAAAGTCCGTAACTTTCACAGACAGAACCGGATCGCTTCGATATGCTCAAAATGATTCCATGATGTATGATGACTATGTTTTCCATAGGCAGGCCCGGCTCGGGTTGACACCCCTCCGTGGGCCTCGCGACTTTCCTTATGTACTTCTGACGATTTTTGAAAGGATATGATACGACTATTATTTCGATTTCAAGAACGATCAGTTTACTTATCTTTTGAGTTTGCGATAATGATTCGATAACATATAATGACTATGATTTTCGTAGGCGGGTCCGGATTGAGTGGACGCTCGTCCGTGAGTCCCGCGATCTTCTTCTCGTATAATTCGACGCTTTTGAAAGAATTTGATATGACTATCTTCCCGACCCCCGAGTATGATTACTTATTTGTCTGTTGAGTCTGAAATAAGAATTTTTATGTATGTGATTTTGATACGTAACTACGATTTCTGAAGTTCGGTTTGATATGTTCCCGAGTGACGTTCGGGAGAAAATCTGATTTGACTACTGTTTTGGCCTATAAACGATGGTTTGTTTCGATTAACCTATTAAGTCTTTGAAAATGTTTTAAACTGTTTTTGGCTACTTATGATTCTGTTCGTGCATTCTGTTGTTACATTTTTCGCCGAGTCCTGGGCCAGTATGTGATGTGATGTTGCCGTTGGATTCTTGACCGCGGTATGTGATGTGATGTTGCCGCTGGATTCTTGGCCGCGGTATGTGTATGTGTGATATTGACTGCTGTGTACTTGACCGCGGTATGTGTATATGTGATTTTGACAGTCCGGATTATGATCAGTCGGTTAATGTCAGCTCATATAAAATGTTTGATTGTCCGTATATATGAGATAGAGACGTTTTACAAAGGAAAGCTAAGCATTTTGGCATCTGGATATGCACTTACTTTCCAGTACTTGTTTCGGTTATGACTCGGATTTGCTTACTTATCTTCGCCTTGCATACTCGGTACACATTCCGTACCGACCCCTTTCTTCGGGGCCGCGTTTCATGCCGCAGGTACAGACGTACAGTTCGGTGATCCGCCAGTCTAGGACACCTATCCTGCTGTTGGAGAGCTCCCTTTATTCCGGAGCCTACATTTTGGTATATATTCTCCCGTTGTATATGTATTTGTGTATTCAGGGGTACGGCGGGGCCCTGTCCCGTCATATGACTCTGTTGATCTGTATTAGAGGTCTGTAGACATAGATGTGGGTTATGTACAGTTTTGTTCGGACGCGTTGAGTAAGTTGTGTTTGGGCGGCCCATCCGCGTGGCGACTTATCGCGCGTGTATGTATGCTTTGCTACGTTATGTATATTATGACGGCCTTGCTTGCACATGCGATATATATGCTTGTATGCGTCGGTTTGGAGCCACGTTTGATATTTATAAATGTGTGAGTCGTTTGTGTGCCGAATCTGGTTAATGAGTGCGTATGGGTGCCCAGCTCGGGCACTAGTCACGGCCTACGGGGTTGGGTCGTGACAAAAACATCATAAAAACTACATTTAGAACTCATCTTCTTCTTTCTCCTTCCACCCAAGTTATTCAACAACTAAACATTCTTGATAATATGTAATAAGCATGAAAACTAACCTTTTATCTCATAATAATGAGCTTTGGACCAAGCTATCAACTTATATGAAAACCCTAGCTTCAATATCCAAAAAATTCTTGGAGTCTACTAACCCTAGCAAGACTTCTAACACATGGGTATCTTGATTCTTGCCTCTTGATATTTAATCTTCCTTGGATTTTGGCTTAGATTAGTTTATGGTGTTGAAGAGAGGGCTTTTGGAGAGCTTTTGGGTCTGATTTGGTAAAATAAAATGTCCAAATGAAGTGGAGTGAAATATATAAAGTGGGACTTAAAATCCCGTCGGGCAATTCTACGGCCATTTTGATAGGCTGTCAAAAATTCCTACGGACCGTCAAAATGGTCCGTAGAACTGCCCAGTCAAATATGGTTCACTGTAACCATTTTACACAGGGCTTGTGCAGTTTGACGGGTTGCAAAATTTTCTGCGGGGCGTCAAAATTCCTGCAGCCGTCAAATGGTCCGCAGAAATTTTCTACTCAGATAGTCTATCGTGAAACATCCATAACATTTTACTCCATCGTCATATTGACGAACGATTTGTTGCGTTGGAAACTAGACTCGATGAACTTCAATTTGGATAAAAGAAACACACCAAAACTCCTCATATTCTACGAGATATGCGTCCCCCAATCTGGACCAAAATCCTATCCGAAAAATTTACCAAGTTTTACCAAAGTTCCCACAAACTCCATTCCTTTATTTGCTTGTTCTTAAATCCTTCCATAGCTCATTTCATGGGCTTAAACCCCCATAAACATAATATGGGAACATGTAATCTCATATATCCTAAGGTAACTCCCATTTCCACGATTTGGACAGCTAATGCCTAACGAACCTCAACGGACGAAACTACGAGATGTAACAGATGATTACATCGTGCCTAGATGGCTGGGTATCACCGCTAAGGCGGGGGGCTTATACAGCGTGCCAAGATAGCTGGGCAACACCGCTAAGGCGGGCGGCTTTCTACACCGTGTCTATATAGTACGGGCAGCACCACTAGTGGGCAACATGGGATGATTAGCTTGGACGCAGGCTAATAACGTTGTTGATCCAGACAGTTTATGTATGTATGTGTGATATGTCTTAAAGGTAAAAGTAGACCAGTATGATTCCGCCTTAAAGGGGGGCGCAGCACAGTTATCCCTTCTTCTTATGCTTCTGTATTTTCTTATTATGTTATCATACATGACTTACATACTCAGTATTTTATTCGTACTGACGTCCTTTCTTTTATAGACATTGTGTTCATACCCACAGGTAGGCAGGGAGGTGGCCCAGATTCCCATGAGCTACTCAGCAGATTTACAGGAGCACTCCATTATTCCGGAGGTGCCATTTTTGATACATTATTTTGTGTATATATTTAGGCACGACGGGGTCCTATCCCATCCTTATGTTTCAGTATTCTAGTAGAGGCTCGTAGATACTGATATGTGGGTAGTAGTTATTCCATGGATACATCAGCGTACATTTTTGTATATCATTTTTTTGCAGCCGTGAGGGCCCATGTATATTTATGCATTGCTTGAAGAGTATATGTGTTCAGGTGAGGTATGATAATTAGCATAATGAGTGGTGCTCGGTAGTAAGCTCCAAGTACCCGTCATGGCCCCCTACTAGGGTCGTGACAAAAGTGGTATCAGAGCAGCTCCGTCCTAGGTATGTCTACGAGCCGAGTCCAGCAAAGTCTCGTTTATGGGTGTGAAGCGCGCCACACTTATAAACCAGAGGCTGTGGGGCATTTAGAAAAAATGACCATTCTTCTTCTTATTAGATCGTGCCATAGAGCCATGTTATAAGATTTCTTTTCTCTAATTGTTTGATATGATTTCAGCGATGCCGGTAAAGAGAAAAACCACAGCCGCCCAAAAGGGCAGGGCTACAACAGAAAGGCGGATGGAAAGGGAGCCGCCGACGAATGTAGAAAAAGTGAATCTCATACTGAGGCTCCATCCAATACCACTCACACTCCGCCTATTCTAGAAGAACGAGAGGGGGGCTTCAGCTCCGGCTCCTAGGGGTGTTCATGGTTCGGTTTGGTTCGGTTATTAATTAAAACCATAACCAAACCAATTTAGTCGGTTTTTGGATGTCTAAAACCATAACCAAACCAAATAAAATAATAACCACCGGTTTGGTTATTGTCGGGTTAGTTCGGTTTGGTTCAATTTTTCGGTTTATGACTAGCAGCCATGAGACTTATCAGTAAAACATTAAAAAGTTGAAAAAGACATGTCTTTTTTTTGGTTCAAATGATAACTTTTATTTATAGTTTAAGGTGGAACGACATACATCATAGAAACATTTTCACTATTAGTGATAGTGTAGTACTCAAGTTACCCAAAGTTGCTAAACTATTACATATAGAGCTAAAAACTAACTTAGTAGTGGCTGCACCATTTTTGTCATCTTAATACACATACCTGGAAATAAAGTAGAGCATATGAGCTTTTAGTTGTTGTTACAAACATACATATTAATTAAACATAAAGACTACCTAAAATTAAAATGAAAATATATGAAATAAAAAAACTTTGTGTAATGATCCCAAACTTTGGGGCAGTACTTGCATTTTGCCCTCAATTCTCCCATTTTATTAAAAAAGTTGTGTGTAATGATCCCAAACTTTAGATGTTTTTCTATCATTATCCCCAAGGCTAGGGTTTCGACTACAAGGAGTTGTTCTTTTTTGCTTTTTAGGAGGATTACCCACGAAAGAAGTATTAGGGCATTACTATGTGCTTGAGTTGCAGCAAATGCTGATGTTACTGAAGTATATTCTATAGGAACCTTCAAATCTAAAACCTCTGTACTTTTCACATGAAAAATATTAGAAGTTTAGGACCCATTCAGACAAGAAAAAAGAAAGGTATAAATTCGGAAAAAAGAAGAAGAACCAACCTAAAATCAAATGGCTGACAAAGAAAGGCTAAAAATTTAAGTTAAAGACATTAGACTCTAACATGAGCTTCTGTTAGTTGGTTTACACTTAACACTTAAAGAGTTAAAAGACTTAAAGACATGGGCTTTGACATATTCTTAAAAACATGGGCCTTAAACAATCATGTGAAATAAGTAGACCAAAAATCAAATTAATGATTAAAAGGTATAAAATATTTATTATTATTTATGAAAAAATAATATTATACATATATATAATGTCACCGCTAAGGCGGGCTGCTTATGATTACACCGAGCCTAGATGGCCGGGCATGACACCACTAGTGGGCGGCGTACGATGGCTACCCGGACGCGAGTTAACGACGATGGTATATGTGATATAATGATATATGTGATATGATTAAAATGCACACGCTCTTAAAAGTTAAGCAGGTTATATATATTCATCTTATGTCTTATGATTTCTCTATTATGTTCATTTTATTTATGCCTTACATACTTAGTACAATGCTCGTGCTGACGTCCTTTTTCTTTGGACGCTGTGTTCATGCCCACAGGTAGACAGGGAGGTGATCCAGATTCGTAGGAGCTATCAGCAGACTTTGAGAGCACTCCATTGTTCCGGAGGTGCCATTGATTATTATTTTGTGTACATATATTTTGGGCACGACGGGGTCCTGTCCCGTCCATATGTCTAGTACTCCAGTAAAGGCTCGTAGATACGTATGTGTGGATAGTATGGTCTCACGATTTTCTCGTTGTATATATATATTATTTTGAAAGCCAAAGGGCTTATGTATTTAAGGGTAAATATGTTTCAAAGTGAAAATGGTTTCCTATGATTAGAAGCATGAGAATAATGAATGAACGCAGGACGAGTAGTAGTATGAGTGGTGCTCGGTGGTCAGCCCCGGGTACCCGTCATGGCCCCTAGTCGGGTTGTGACACATGTGAGGTCTGTAGGTTCCAGTATTCACTTCTTTAATCAATTTTGTAGCTTTGACAGAGTCAACACATCTAGGCAATCCCAAATCTAGAGTTCTTTTGTACAGGACATTCTTGTTGAGGAAGAAACCATTCGCCAACTTCCTGATGGTTTTCTTTTGGTTGATAGTGATTCCTTCGGGATATTCTCTTTTCTCCAAATACTCTTTGATGTCAGTGTACCAAGGTTTTCCATCAGTCTCTGCCTCTACAAAAGCACAGTGGGCTAGTTGATCTCTGATTTCAATTTTGACAGGATCAATGTATCTACTGTCGGGATGTTGAACCATGGATGCTATTGTTGCCAATGCATCAGCAAACTCATTCTGGGTTCTTGGTATGTGTTTGAACTTGACCGCTTAGAACCGATCTACCAATATTTGCGCAGGTCCAACATACGGTATGATCTTTTTATTTTTGGTGGCCTACTCTCCTCGAACCTGATGAATTAGCAAATTTGAGTTGCCGATTACCTAAAGTTCTTGCACATCCATGTCGAGGGCTAAATGTAGACCCAAGATACATTCTTCATATTCAACCATGTTGTTGGTGCAACTGAAGCTCAACTTGGCTGCCACTAGATAATATTGGCCCGAGTCTGAAACCAAGATGGCTCCTATTCCTGATCCTTTTAAGTTGACCGCTCCATCAAAGTATACTTTCCATCCTGACTCATCTTCGCTTTTTTCGCCTTCAATGATCATTATTTATTCATCTTGGAAGTAAGTCCACAAAGGTACGGGATTGTCATCTACCGGGCTTCCTGCCAATAGATCTGCCAATGCTTGCCCCTTAACTGATTTTTGTGTGACGTATTGAATATCGAACTCACTTAATAGAATTTGTCATTTGGCCAGCTTCCCTATGGGCATAGGCTGGCGAAAGATGTACCTTAGTGGGTCCTTTCTTGAGATTAGATGAGTCGTGTATACAACCATGTAATGTCTTAATTTCTGAGACACCCAAGTCAGAGCGCACCACGTCTTTTCCACCAAGGAGTACCTGGATTCGCAGGGTGTAAACTTCTTACTGATGTAGTAGATGGCTCTCTCTTTCTTACCTGTTCGGTCATTTTGTGCCAACATGCACCCAAAAGCATTTTCAGATACTGACATGTATAGGAGCAAAGGACTTCCCGGCCTTAGCGAGACCAAAACGGGTGGATTTGACAGATATCTTTTAATAGTGTCAAAGGCCTTTTGATAGTCCTCTGTCCATTTAGTTGGAGCATCTTTCATGAGGATTTTGAGAATGGGTTCTATGATTACCGTGGACTGGGCGATGAAGCATCCAATGTAATTCAACCTTCCTAAGAAACTCATGATCTCTTTCTTTGTTCTTGGCGGTGGTAGTTCTTGGATTGCTTTGATCTTTGTGGGATCTAACTCAATACAATGACGACTGACCACGAATCCTAGTAATTTTCCAGCAGGCACTCCAAATACTCATTTTGCAGGATTCAACTTCAAATAGTACTTGCAGAGTCTGTCAAAGAATCTTCTTAAATGTTCTATGTGGTCCTCACCCACTCAGGATTTGATGATGATGTCATCCACTTACACCTTAATCTCTCTATGCATCATATCATGAAAAATGGCGGTCATCGCCCTCATGTAAGTGGCGCCAGCATTCTTGAGTCCAAAGGGCATTACCCGATAATGATACACTCCCTATGGTTTGATAAATGTTATCTTTTTAGCATTTTCTTCATCCATCAATATCTGATGATAGCTTGCGTAGCAGTCCACAAAAGATTGCACCTCATGCTTGGCGCAGTTATCAATGAGTATATGAATGTTCGAGAGTGGGAAATTATCTTTCGGGCTAGCCCGGTTAAGATCACGATCATCCACACAAATCCTTCCTTTCCCATATTTCTTTGGTACTGGGAATATTTTGGTCAACCATGTTGGGTACGGTGTTACCTCAAAAACTCCCCGATTTGAATCTATTTTTCTACTTCTTCTTTAATTCGGATGCTAACATCAGGCTTAGGCCGCCTGATTTTCTATTTTACCGGGGCAAATCCTTCAAGGATCGGCAACCTACGGGCAACAATGTTCGAACTCAAACTCGTCATAGCGGCGTATGACCAAGCGAAAACGTCTTCATACTCTTTCAACAGGCTCCGATACCCTTCTTTCTCAGCTTCTGTCAAGTGCACACTTATTCTAGTTTCCCGAACCAACTCTTCATTTCCTAGATTAACTGCCTCTGTTTCCTCTAGGTTTGGCGTTGGTCTGTTCTCATATTCCTCTTCGACATCTATCAACCCTTCTGGTTCAGTTATCTCTTCTTCTTGATCGTCATTTTGTTCGTCGTTGTTTTTACTTGTTTCATAACATGTCATGACATTATTTGTGGCCTTTGTATTATTACTGTAAAACAAAATGACACGGTTATTACTCATGCAAAAGCAACTTTAATTACATATTTATATATAATCATATATATATATATATATATATATATATATATATATATATATATATATATATATATATATATATATATATATATATATATATATATAAAGTAGGCGATTTTTATCTTATTGTAAACTTTGAGGCGTTTTCATTGAAATTTAAAAGAGAGGTACAAACTATGGTCCGGACTCAGAATAGAACATCGAGCCATTTTCGTTATTTAATAACACGTAATAAAGCATGAAAAGGCGATAAGCCGGGCCTCAAAGCCGACTTTCATCATTTTTTTTCCTGAAAATGAGCATTCTTTCTACCGCATAGTGAAAAACGGGGTAGAAGTCTCAGCATGGCGAATCTCTAATGCTTCAAAGCATTCTTTAATGATGGCTAAGCATTCTTGTCATGACCCAAACCGCTGAGTCGTGACGAGTATCTGACCTCTAGCAACCAAACACCCCTATACTCATATCTGAATCTTACTGAACATCAAGGGCCTGATCTCATAAATACGTGACATCATGAACTTTGTACAACCTGTATATACATAAACATCTTTGGAAAGAACGATGCAGGGCCGGCTGAGGCTGCTACATATCTTGTACATAAAAGAATAGAAGTCGACAAGGTTACATCGTCGACTAATACATACAACCTGTCTCTGAACGTCTCTTTGGAATAAAAGCTGTAGAAAGGACGGGTGTTACACCTTCCGTTTGTTGCAAGGAGATTTTGGCTTATTGGCGGTGTGTACCTTTGGTTTGGTAATCCACACCAGAGTTTTGGACATGAGATATTTTATCTTATCTGTGTACAGGAGTATAAGTATGCATTCTTGACATTACTAGAGAATCAGAAGTTAAACAAATCGAATCGGAGCAAAACGGACCAGTTCAGAAAAGCTGTTGAAACCAGTCAGTGTAGACGGCCCAAAGAATGACCGTCGACACATCGACGAGCCGTCGTCTGGAACCGTCGATAGGTTTCTACAATCAGGCATCTCAAGCGGTAGCTCGACGGGGCATGTCGACGGACCGTCGACACGTCGACGACCGTCGACCATGCTCGTCAACCCGCGGATCTGGAACTTTCCAGCCCTGATTATAAATATAAGATCCCACGTTTTCATTCCATTATTCTCCCAAAAATAGATCCTACATCTCTCTAGAACTCTCCAAAACCCTCCCTCCATTTCTACAACAAATCTATACCAAGAAACTAAGATCAAAAGCAAAGATTAAGAGATTCATGTACTAGGAAGCCTATTAGGGTTTGTGGAGAGTAAGAATTTCTTTGGTATTCAAGTGGGGGATGTCATTATAATGGAGTAGATTGACTCAAGGATTGTTCCTAAGTGATTAAGGTGAGTTTTATGTTTATTTCATGTTATTAAGAATATTGAGGTGTTAAAAGACTTGGATTATGAAAGAAAGTGGAATATGAGCTTAAATATGGAAATAACGGTATGTTGGGTAGTAAGTTAATGTGAATCATGATTCTTAGTATGAGATGAATATAATCTCATTATAGATGATGCTGATGACGTTGAGGGAATGTTATGTGAGGAATAAATATGATGTTATATTATAATTATGGTTATGGATATCCTTGAGAGGGAATCTTAAGAATTGAATAATGATTAATTTAACAAAGCTGATTGATTATGATATTGTGGATGTGTTGTTGATGTTTGGGAATTGTTATATCATATGGAGGAAGTTGCAGAAACAAAGGAAATGTTGCTCAATTTTCGTTAACTTTAGCTTAAGCTTAAGTATATTTCTGATTATCTAATCTTAGTACGAATTCCCTTGAAGGTAGAATCACAAGCTTGAGGGGAACGCAATTAGATGATAGAGTTGAAGAGATATAAAGGTATGTGAGGCTAGTCCCTTCTTTTTCTAAGGCATGACTCCTATAATATGATTTCCTTTAGCTTTCCATGATGTTCTCATATTCCGGAAACTATGAGTCTATGACTATTAAGAACTATTCATGAGATAAAGACGAGAGATATGTTATGAAAATGATAAAGATGATGATGAGTTTAAGCTTAGAGATTCCAAAGCTTATGATATGATATTCAAAAAAAAAAAAAAAACTCATGATTCCTTGATGTTATTCATTGTTGCTAGACTCACTTTATAATGCTAGTTCATCAAGGTGAGACATGATGATCATGACTACTCCATAATAAAGTTGTAGCTTTTACTTGAGTTCTTATGCATGTCTTATGATAAGTATATAATGATGAGATTACACCGTGCCTAGTTGGCCGGACATGACACCGCTAAGGTGGGCTGCTTTGATTACACCATGCCTAGAGGGCCGGACATGACACCACTAGTGGGCGGCGTGTGATAGTTACCTGGACGCGGGTTAACGATGATGGTATATTTGATATGAATAGCATGTATTTTCTATTAAAAGCTAAGCAGGTTATATCTTCGCCTTATGTTTCTTCATTCTTTTATTATGTTGGTATTATTCATGCCTTACAAACTCAGTACACTTTTCGTACTGACGTCCATTTCTTTTGGACGCTGTGTTCATGCCCACAGGTAGACAGGGAGATGATGCAGACCCGTAGGAGCTTATCTTATCAGCGGATTTATAGGAGCACTCCACTACTCCGGAGGTGCTACTTATGGTCATATTAGTTTGTGTAGATATTTGGGTATGATGGGGTCCTGTCCCGTCTTTATGTTACAGTACTCTAGTAGAGGCTCGTAGATACGGATACGTGGGTAGTCGATGTTTTATAGATATATCGGTGTATATTTTGTATATCATTTTTTTGCCATGAGGGCCTTTGTGTGTGTGTGTATATATATATATATACACACACACACACACACACACACACACACATGTATATGTTGCCTTCGAGATTGTGTATGCTCAGGTTGTGCATGATGACTAGCTTAATGAGCGGTGCTCGGTAGTCAGCTCCGGGTACCTGTCATGGCCCCTAGTCAGGTCGTGACAAAAGGGGTATCAGAGCGGTTCTGTCCTAGGGTGTGTCTATGAGCCGTGTCCAGTAGAGTCTTGTTTATGGGTATGAAGTGCGCCACACTTATAAACAAGAGGCTGCGGGGCATTTAGGAAAAAATGACCGTTCTTCTTCTTCTTGTTAGATCGTACCATAGAGCCATGTTATGAGATTTTCTCCTCCCTAGTTGTACGTTATGATTTCAGCGATGCCGGTAAAGAGAAAAGCCACGGCGCCCGGAAGGGCAAGGCTACAACGAAAAGGCGGATAAAAAGGAGGCGCGACGAATGTAGAAGAAGGTGAATCCCAAAATGAGGCTCCATCCAATACCTCTCACACTCCACCTATTCTAGAAGAACAAGAGGGAGCTTCAGCTCCGGCTCCTATGCCTCCAGTTCCTCCACCGGATGCTCTGGGTCAATAGATGACCAAGGCCATTCAGCTGTTGACCCAGTTGGTTGCCGCTCAGGCTCAACGGCAAAGTGCGAGTCCAGGTGATAGAGCCACTTGTGCAAGGGCCCGTGATTTCATGAGTTTAAATCCCCTAGAATTTTTCGGGTCAAAGCCGGATGAAGACCAGCAAGGTTTCATAGATGAGATATTGACGATGATGAGGATCATCCATGCCTCCGATACTGAATCTGTGGAGTTGACATATTATAGAGTCTGGGATGTGGCGTTCTTATGGTATAACAACTAGATATCTTCAAGAAAGGAAAATGCGCCGTCCCTAGTTTAGCAGGAATTCGTAGATGCTTTCATCCGCCATTATTTGCCACCCGAGGTTCGAAGGGCCCGAGCTAACAAGTTTCTAAATATAAAGCAAGGGAATATGAGTGCCCGGGAGTATAGCCTCCACTTTAATTTATTGGCTAGGTATGCTCCGACTATGGTGGCTGACATGAGAGATAGAGTACACAGATTTGTGAGTGGCTTAGGGCCACATTTGTTCAAAGATTGCCTTACAGCTTCATTGCAAGAGGGGATGGATATTTACCGTATTCAGGCCTATGCCCAGAATTTATAAGAGCAGCAACAACCGCTAAGGGGTGAGCGCGATATTGATAGAGGGCAGAGTAAGAGGGCCAGATCTGCTAGTAGTGAGTATAGAGGGGGTCAGCAACGGTATTCCAGGTACCCGGGCCAGTCCGTGACTAGTGGATCTCCTCGGTTCGCAGGTAGGAGATTTGATCGCCCCATTCATTCAGGACAGGGTCAGAGCTCGAGAGGTTCAGGCTCCTAGTTTGGAGGTAATTATAGTCAGAGAAGACCACCGGTTCCACGATGTAGTCAGTGTAGAAAGTTACATTCGGGCCCGTGTCGCCAAGGCTCAGATGCTTGTGGACAGACTGGGCATATGATGCGTGATTGTCCCTCGAGGTACGGTAGAGGTGGGGTTCAGCCCACAGGATCCGGAGCCGGTTCTTCCTCCTCTGTGCGCCCGGTAGGGCAGCCTCCCAAGATTTTGCGCAGGCCGTAGTAGGGGCAGAGGGGAAGCGTCCAGTTCAGGTGGCACTCAGCCCCGTATTTATGCTTTACCCGGACGTCAGGATCTTGAGTCCTCCCCGGATATGGTTACAGGTATACTATCCGTATTCTCTCATGACATTTATGCATTGATTGATCCGAGCTCTACGTTGTCTTATATTACTCCTTGTATTGCTAACCGTATTAGGGTGAAACCCGAGTCAATTAAACCTTTTGAAGTATCTACTCCGGTTAGTGATCCCGTAATAGCGAAGAAAGTGTATAAAAATTGTGTGCTGGTGGTATGTGATCTCCAGACTACAACTGATTTGATTGAACTAGAAATGCTAGATTTTGATGTGATTATGGGCATGGATTGGTTGGCCTCTTATTATGCTAATGTGGATTTTAGAACAAAGATAGTCTGATTTCAATTCCCGGGAGAACCCGTGCTTGAATGGAAAGGTAATACAGTCTCTCCTAGGGGTAGGTTTATTTCCTACCTTAAGTCAAGAAAGATGATAGCCAAAGGCTATATTTATCATCTAGTCCGAGTTCATGGTACCGAAGCAAAGCCATCGACTTTTCAATCCGTTCCGGTAGTGAATGAATTTCCAGATGTATTTCCAGATGAACTTCCAAGCCTTCCTCCGGAAAGAGAGATTGACTTTGCTATTCTTTGTGTTGCCGGACACCAAGCCTAGATCTATTCCTCCTTACCGAATGGCTCCTGCAGAGTTGAAAGAGATGAAGGCACAATTGAAAGATTTGCTTGAGAAAGAATTCATTAGGCCCAATTCATCACCGTGGGGAGCACCTATTCTATTTGTGAGAAAGAAAAATGGTTCCCTACGGGTGTGCATTGATTATAGGTAGCTGAATAAGGTGACGATAAAGAATAAATATCCGCTTCCAAGAATCGACGATTTGTTTGACCAATTACAGGGTGCCAAATGGTTCTCCAAAATTGATCTAAGATCAGGGTATTACCAAGTGAGAGTTAGAGAAGAAGATATTCCTCAAACGACTTTCAGAACGAGATATGGCCATTATGAATTTTGGGTAATGTCATTTGGGTTGACTAATGCTCCGGCTGTGTTTATGAATCTGATGAATAATGTATTCAGCCCCTTTCTAAACCTATTTGTGATCGTGTTCATTGATGATATTCTAGTATACTCTCAGTCAGAAATGGAGCATGCAAACCATTTGCGTATTGTCCTTGGAAGTCTTCAGACTCGAGAATTGTATGCAAAATTTTCAAAATGCGAGTTTTGGCTAAATTCTGTGACTTTTCTGGGCCATATTATCTCAGCTGATGGCATTTGAGTAGATGTTCAAAAGATTGAGGTTGTGAAGATTTGGCCAAGGCCTACAATGCCTACAGAAGTGTTATAGCCCGTATTTCATACGTTCGGATATTGCGAGATAGTGGTGAGAAGTTAAGGACAAGACTGGGTTCCAAAATTATTTTAATGTACGAGTTGGTTTTGAATATTATTTATGACTATTATTAGTAAGGAGATATTGTGAAAGGTTAAGGGTAAGAGAGAAATTCGCAAAATGGGTCGTGAAAATAATGTGGAAGGCTAGGGGTAAAATGGTCATATTAAGAAAAGTTGAGGGGGTAAACGGGAATTTTACAGAAGGGGCCATATTGGCCATGTGAAGAGATGAGGGGCAAGGATGAAAAAAAATAATAAAATAATAATAATAATAATAAGTCATCTTTTGTGTTGGAAGAAAAATCAAGAAAAAGGGAGGAATTCTCTAGAAAAAGAATGAAGGGGGTTATGTGGCTATATTTTTGTATTGAAGGACTTATTCATAAATATGGAAAAAAGGGGGGAATACTTATATATATATATATATAAGGAGTCATCTTAATATTCATTATTCTAGAGATTTCAAGAAAAGAAGAACAAGAAAAGAAGGAGAAAAACTCAAAGGCCATTTCGGCCAAGAGGAATTTCCAAGAAAAGTTGGCAAAAATTTCTCCAAAAATTATTTTCCTACTAATTGAAGGGTCCTAAGCAAAGTAGAGTGGTTGTTGAAGCAAGAAGAACACATGTTCATGCAAGTTTAAGTTTCTAGCAAGGTGAAGAATTGAAGAGAAGGTAAGAATTCATTTCTTTTTTTATGTCATGGACGTTTGTAGATGTTGTAGTGTATGAAAATGGATGAAATTCATGAGGAACAAAAGTATAGGGTGTGGCCGTGCATGCCATGTGTGTGTATGAATTATGCCTTGATTATTTATTGAATGTTTGGTTGTTATTATTGTGGATATTATGTTGATGAAGGAAATTGAATGATTTTGGAAAGGTTGTAGCCTTGCTTGCATGATGCTAGCCGTGAGAATGGTGTGTGAATGTGGCCGTGTATGTGCATGATGGTGTAGCCGTATAGTTGTGGTGTGGCGTGGAGGAAAATAAGCCAATTTTATTTAGTGTTTTGGTTGTTGTTATGTCATGAATACTATGTTGCTAGTGAATGCATAAAAACCTTGTGAAGTTGTAGAAGTTGGAGACTTGTGATTGAAGTATTTAAATTGAATGTTATGTTCTTGTATGCATGAAAGATAATGTTGTTAGTATGGTGTTGTTGGCATATGAATTATAATATTTTTATTGGAGTTGGAAGGTTTTGAAGGAAGTAGTATATTGATTGAGTGTTATAATGTAATTTGGATTGAATATGGAAATTGTTAGTATGGTTGTTGATATTGCGTTGTTAGTTTGGCCGGGTTAAATTCCCGGATTTGTGGTTGATGAAATTGGCCAAGTTAGACTTTTAGGATTGATGTATTTACGGGGGAAGTGCGCGAAATTTCGGCGGACAAGTGTTACCTTAAGATTTGACTTTTGGATGTTCTAATTTAACATTTGGTAAACATGACCAAATTGTAGATTTTGGTGACTTTGGAACTCAAGCTCGAAGTAGCGGAGAAGGAGGAAAAAGGTATGTAAGGCTTTATTTCCTTCTTTGGCATGTCTTAGATGTATAGGCTTGATTTCGCGCCTCGGGGACTTTCTAACTCTAGGAATCCGAGTTTGAGAATAGTTACTATTCATTCAGTAAGATTGAACCAAAAGTACATGAATCGTGAAAGAAAGGCCTAAGTATTCTAGAACTTGCAAGGATAAGACCCGATTACCCTAAAACTCTCATAAGCAATGTCATGAAACGTATTATACGTGAATTGTGTATGCCGCCTCATTTGACCCGAGGTGGGCCCATTATTTCAAGATTTTTCCCTATTGCTCCGTTTGACTCATTTTTGGAGTAGAATTCAAGGAAACTTTTGATCCTTGTTTCGATTATCAAACGACAAGTAGTGCACTATTTTAATGGAAATATGTCTATGATGACCACGATAACGATGATGCTAAGGAAGAGAATACGTCTATGATAGGTAAGGTAAAAATGATTCCATGACTAAGAGTCTTAAGCTAAGAACCCCATATGAATAAGAAAGTATTAAATTAGCTTCTATGATATCCGTGATTCCATTCTATGTTTCCTTCAACACTATTCCTTCTTTGATAGTTTCACCTTATAATACTCGTTCCTTCAAGGTGAGGCAAAGCGACCCTGATTGTTCCATAATGAAATCGGAGGTTTCCGACCTTACGTCACTCCGATAAAGTTATAGCTTTTGGTTGGGCTCTTACGCATGCTTAAGTTATGGCAATTATACCGTGCCTATATGGCCGGGCATGTCACCGCTACGGCGGCAGCTATTGGATGGTTATCTATGCCTAGATGGCGGGCATGTCACCTTATGCGGTGCGATGCATATGCGGTCCTAGAGGGCCGAGCACGACCACCACTAGTGGGCGGCACGAAATAATTACCCGGACGCGGGAGGCCCGGACGCGGGCTAATGATGTCATGTGATTCGGAGACGGGCTATGATGCCTTATGTAATGTAGGCGGTTATGTATGTATGTATGTAAAGTTAAAGGTAAGCATGCATGATTCCGCCCTCAGGGGCAGACAGCTACAACCATGCTTTTATTTACATCTCTGGTATTGTTTCCTTATATTACTGTTCTTGTTGCGTTTTCGTTATCATGTTATGATTTATGCCTTACATACTCGGTACACTATCGTACTGACGTCCTTTCTTGTGGACGCTGCGTCCATGCCGCGCAGGTAAGCAGACTGAAGGACTTGACTCTTAGGAGCTTCCCAGCGGTTCATTGAAGTGCTCCAGTTGCTCCGGAGCCACAGCTTGTTGGTACTGCTTTTGCGTACATATTCGGGCCCAGTATAACTTGGCCCTCTCTGTTATCATATGTATGTTGTTTAGAGGCTCGTAGACAATCATGTATGGTCGGATACTTTGTATTTACGGACGATCCCCTCTGATGTATATTAAGTTAGAAAAACTTATGTATTTTACTATGATGCCGCTATGATAGTAGTAATTAATAAAATGGCAATAATAAGAACTTAAATGGCCCACTTAGAAATAAGAGTACGGTATGAGATAAGGGGTGCTCGGTACAAGTATCGGGTACCCGTCGCGGCCCCTAGTTGGGTCGTGACGAGTGGTATCGAAACGGCGGTCTAGGGGTTTGTCTACGAGCCGTGTCCAGTAGAGTCCTGCCTATGGGTGTGTAGCGCGCCACATTTATAGGCAGGGGGCTGCAGGGCATTTAGGAACTATGACCTTCCTTGTACTCTAGATCGTGCGATAGAGCTATGTTACCAGGTTTCCATGTTCTTTTCCTAATGCTATGTTATGGTTTCGGTAAATGCGCGATGAAGAGGAAGGCTACGGGGGCCCAGAGGGGCAAGATGGTGGCTGAGACGAGTCGAACGGGGGCCACCAGCGGAAGTAGAAGAAGGCGAGTCTCCTGTGAGGCTCGGGTCCCGGACTTTTCATGCTCCCCCTATGTCAACGGAGCGAGAGAGGAGTTCCGGCTCCGGCCAGGTGCCTCCGGTCCCACGCCGGCGGCTCGGGCCGGCCGGTGGCGGAGGCCATCCGGTTATTGACCCGGCTAGTTGCCGCACGGAGCTCGAGCGGCAAGATACGGACCGGGAGATAGGGCGGTGAGTGCTAGGAGCCGTGACTTTATCGCCACGAAACCTCTCGGAGTTCTACGGCTCGAAACCGAGAGGAAGACCCGCGAGAATTTCATAGATGAGATGTTAAGGACAACAGAGAATAATACACGCTTCGAATACGAGTCGGTGGAATTGGCATCGTACGGGTTGCGGGATGTGCGGTCTTGTGGTATAATAGTTGGATAGCCTCGAGGGAGTGAATGCACCTCCCCGTGTGGCGGGGAGTTCACGGAGGCATTTACGACATTTCTTACCGCCGAGAGGTTCGACGAAGCTCGGGGCGATATGTTTACTGAATCTTAAACGGGGGAATATGAGCGTCGGGGAGTATAGTCTCCGGCACTATCGTTAGCCGGGTATGCCCCGGCCATGATAGGCGATATGGGAGATCATGTACCATTCGTGAGTGGGTTGGGGCCGCGAATTAAGGAGTGTTTGACGGCTTC